>NW_017214845.1:0-14381 GCF_001704415.2 Capra hircus
GGACTGGCCCTTTCCGAGCGTCAAACAGACCGGCGTCCCTGACAGTCCCCCGTAAGTCCGCACGAGCACCATCCCGAATACTCCGAGTAAGGAATACAGCGATGGGTTCTCCCCTGCAGGCGAGATGAGGCCAGTTTCCACTGAGGTGTCTCGAGGCTAATCACACTTGACCTCTGGAACTTCCAAAGAGTCTTTCACAGTCAAGCTGCAACTCAAGAAGTTCCCCGACACACCCGTCTCCACTCAAGAGGAAGCAGGATGTCCCGGCCACATCCTGAGGAGCTCCGTTTCCGGCTCGTACCTCGAGATGAGGGATCCTTTCCCTGCTTGTTCGGAAAAGAATTCCCGGCATTCCCATCGCATCTCAAGGTGGCGCTCTCCAAAGGAAAGGGAGAGAACTGCAGGGTCGTGCCACCATTCCAAGACTCCCCCAGATGTGTCAGTCCGTTCCACAGGAACCTGTTTTCCCTGCACTGCCTCGGCTTTCATGCCGAGGATCGACTCACACCACCGTGACACGTGGGACAGCCCTGTGGGAAAGCCTCGTGGGAAAGACTCGAGGGAAAGCCACAGATCCCTTGGTCCACCAAGGGAACCGTGACACTGCTGCTACAGCATGGGAGGAAATGGCACGCTCATGCCCCCACTCGAGACGAGGCTGACTCCCTTGTGGAGACTCCAGAAGTACCCCAAAATCCATGTCAGACTGGAGAGGAATCCTCAGCTTCGGCCCCGACTCCACACAAGGAGAGCACCTGCTGAAACTCGGAAATATCCAGGAGCCTCTCCGTTCCAGGCGACATGAGGCCCATTTCTGCTGAGGCATCTCGAGACTAACCACACCTAACCTCTGGAACTTCCAAAGGGTCCTTCACACCCTTGCTGCAACTCAAGAAGTTCCCCGACATACCCTTTCCTCTTCACGTTCTGCCATAATGGTGGTGTCATCTGCATATCTAAGTTGATTGATATTTCTACCGGCAATCTTGATTCCAGTTCATGTATCTTCCATCCCAGCATGTTTCATGATGTACTCTGCATATAAGTTAAATAAACAGGGTGACAATATACAGCCTTGACATACTCCTTTTCCTTTTTGGAACCAGTCTGTTGTTCCATGTCCTGCTCTAACTGTTGCTTCCTGACCTTCATCCAGATTTCTCAAGAGGCAGGTTAGGTGGTCTGGTATTCCCATCTCTTTCAGAATTGTGGCTAAAACAACAGTATAAGGACCTTTCCGATGTCAGGCCAAGGAATTGTGTTTCCAGTCATTGAGCCACACCTGATCACTGAGCACAAATTCATGAATCTGTTCCTCAAGGGGGAATGATATTCTTTTTTATACAAACTTAGTTACCTGATTTATTACCTTACCTAATTGTTCCATCTGCTGTGAAATCCCACCCCCTTACTTGTGGCAAATCTGCTAACACCTGCCTCACTGTGGGAGGGGGTCTCCCATAGAAAATTTCATAAGGACAACAACTGTGGGAACGTGCGGTTACCCGTAATATGAGTAAGTCTGCCGGAAGCAAGCCCATCCATGTACAGTCAGTCTCTATGATCCATTTTGAAAGTGTCTCTTCAAGAGTTTGGTTGTTTCTTTCCATCATTCCAGAACACTGGGGCCTATATGCTGTATGTAATTTCCACTGATATTTAGAGCTTCACATACCTGTTAATTAACGCGGCTACAAAGACAGGGCCATTGTCGGATTCTATACTGGTTGGAAACCCAAGTCTGGGAATTATTTCTCAAATCAGCGAGCTACTTCATTTTCTTTTTCAGATCAGGTAGGGAAGGCCTCTGCCCAACCGGAGAAGGTACCTACTATTCTAGTAAGTCATGATAACAGGTGACTGCCTTTGCTTCCCCGAAGGACACTCGCTTTCCCTGCATCCTGAGAACTCCACGTCTCAGCCAGTTGGAAAAGCGCTTCTTGGAGGTCATTATTCAGGGGCAATTTCCCCTGGAGCCCGGGGCCATAGGGAGCGGCTCCACACTCCCAGGGAAAGGCAGAGCCACAGCCACACATCTGTCCCATCCCCTTTGCTCTGTAGGAGAGCTCTAGTGAGCCTAGGTCTGTCAGGAAAATTCTTGGCTCCTATGGGGACACATTCTATGTGTGAAACTGCATCCAGGACCTAGGGGCCACAGGGCGCCTGTTTCTCTCGGGGGCGGAGGGGTGGGGGGCCTGAAGCAGTGCGGCCCAGCAACAGCTTCCACATCCATCCAATTGCTCTTTTCTTACCTCTGATAGAACTAGCTTTGTTCCAGCCTTTGGCAATTTGGAGGCAAGCGGGCCCCACTTCCTCCCCAAGGAGGCATGGGACCTACTCTGAGTGGAAATGCCCCTCACGGAGCTGAACCCAGGAAGGCACCCAGTCATGTCTGACACATTCCTGCATTCCTGCTTCTTCATGAGCAATACCGCTATAAGCTAGGAATGTCTTTCCAAGGCTCAGAAAGGACAGGGGAGATGCATGGTGCTGCCTCTGGAATTTCGGTCCTCTGAGCAGACCTGGAGGTCTCCCCTTGAAGGAGCTAACCAGTTTCTTCCAAATACAGGCTTGCAAACACACACTGGGTGGCTGCCTCTTCTTCCCTGAAGGACGATCACTTTCCCCGCATCCTGTGAACTCTGCATCCCAGCCTGCTGGAAAAGCGCTTCTTGGAGGTCATTTTTCAGGGACAATTTTCCCTGGAGCCCGGGGCCGTAGGGAGGGCCCCATGCTCGCTGGGAAAGGCAGAGTCACATCCACAGTCTGTTCTACCCCTTTTGCCCTGTAGGAGAGCTCTAGTGAGCCTAGATCTGTCAGGAAAATTCTTGGCTCCTATGGGGACACACCCTGTGTGTTAACCTGCATATCGGACCTAGGGGCCACAGGGCGCCTGTTCCTCTCGGGGGGACCCTGAAGTGGTGCGGCCCAGCAACAGCCTGAACATCCATCCGATTGCTCTTTTCTTCCTTCTGATAGAGCTAGCTTTGCTTCTCGCTTTGGCATTTCGGAAGCCAGGGGGAGCCCCACCGCTGTTGTCCTGGGGTCTATTGGAGGTACCGGGTCTATTGGACACCAGCATGGCACCCGACCCCCTCAGACACACTCCCGCAGCCTCCTTCCCCATGGGCAGGACTGTTCTGACCTAGGAATGTGTTCCCAAGGCTCAGAAAATGCAGAGAAACACACGGCCCTGACTCTGGAACTGAGGCCGTTGGAGCAGGCCTGGAGGTCTGACGTCTGAGACGCCAAACACTTGCTGCAAGATACAGGTGTGAAAACACACTCTCTGGGGCTGCCTTTCCTTCCTCCAAGGAAGAGAGCTTTTCCAGTCTCCTCCGTGCTGAGTCATACAAGGCTGGAAAGGTCTGGCTTAGAGGGCATTTCTCAGCGGCAATGGCCCCTGAGGCCCTGCACCCAGGGAGGGATCCTACCCTCCCAGGGGAAGTCAAAGCAACCTCCAAACAGCTGTTCTATCATATTTCCTCTGCAGGAGGGAGCTAGTGAGCCCAGGTCTGTCTGGAACGTTCTTGGATCCTGCGGGGAAATCATCCTGGGAGCCCACCTGGATACCAGTCGTAGGGGCTAAAATTCGCATTTTCCTTCCTTGGAGCCCTAACGCAGTACAGCCTAGCAACTGCTTGAAAATCCATCCTGTTGCTGTTTTCTTCCCTCTGACAGAGCGAGCTTTGCTCCCCATTTTGGGATTTCAGAAGCAAGGTGGTGGCCTGCAACTCCTTGCCTGGGGTCCATTGGAGGTGCAAGGTGCCCTCGACCAGGTGACCCCAGCATGACACCTGGCCCCCCTCAGACACACTCCCGCAGCAGTCCCCATGGGCAGGACTGCTCTCAACTAGGAATGTGTTTGCAAGGCCAGGAAACTGCAGGGAGACACAAGGCCCTGATTCTGGAATTGAGTCTGTTGGAACAGGCCTGCAGGTCTTCTGTCTAACAAGCCAAACACTTGCTGCAAGATACAGGCCTGAAAACACACTCTTGGGCTGCCTTTCCTTCCTCCAAGGAAGAGAGTTTTCTCAGCCTCCTGTGGGCTGAGAGTCACACAGGGCTGAAAAGCACTTGCTGGGAGATTCTTTTTCATTGGCCATGGCCCCTGAGGCCCTGTGCTCAGGGAGGGCTCCCTCCCTCCCAGGGAAAGTCAAAGGAAGCTCCAAACGGCTGTTCAATCATGTTTCTGAGAGAGTCATTGCCAAGGCAGGTTTCTAAGAAGTTCAAGGGTCCCCAAGGAGAGAGGGGTCTAGAATTCTCAAGGAGGAAGAAAGGACAAACTGTTTTTCCCTCTACATTCCTTAGGATTATATAACAATCATGCATCCTTCTTGAGGACGGTCTCTGGAAAAAACCTTCTGGCTAATCCTGTTATCTTAAAATGTCAATTATGGGAGTAGGTCTAGTGAGTCTTTACAACCTCCAGACATTCTTTTGTTCGTCATAACTTATTGGAGAGTATATAACTCCATTACTAACACTAGCAAGGGGGTACGTTTTCTGCCCCTTGTGATGTCTCTGTCAGAAGCTTTCTCTATCTCCTTTATACTTTAATAAAACTCTATTGCACAAAAGCTCTGAGCAATCAAGCCTCGTCTTGGGCCCTGGATTGAATTCTTCTCCTCCATAAGCCAAGAATCCCAGCATCTTTTCGTGGTTCAGCAACAATATTTCATTTCCTCTGCAGGAGAGAGCTAGTGAGCTTAGGTCTGTCTGGAACATTCTTGGATCCTGTGGGGAAAATATCCTGTGCACACATCTGGATACTGGGCCTAGAGGCCAAAATTCGCATTTCTTTCCCGGGGAGCCCTAACGTGGTGTGACTTAGCAACTGCTTGAAAATCCATCCCATTGCTGTTTTCCTCCTTCTGACAGAGCTGGCTTTGTTCCCTGCTTTGGGATATCTCAACCGAAGGGCCGGTCCATAGCTACTCGCCTGGGGCCCATTGGATGTGCAAGGTGCCCTCGACTAGGTGACCCTAGCATGGCACTCAGCCCGCTCAAACACACTCCCGAGGCTTCTTTCTCATGGGAAGCACTGCTCCAACCTAGGAATGTGTCTGCAATGCTTGGAAAGTGCAGTGAGACACACAGCCCTGACTCTGCAATTGAGGCCCTCAGAGCAAGCCTGCAGCTCTGATGTCTGAGAAGCAAAACACTTGCTGCAAAGAGAGGCCTGAAAACACACTCTCTGTGGATGACTTTCCTTCCTCTAAGGAAGATAGTTTTCCCAGTCTCCTGCTTCCTGAATGTCACACAGCTGGAATGCACTTGCTTGGAGGTCGTGATTCAGTGGCAATGACCCCTGAGGCCCTTTGCCCAGGGAGGGCTCCCACACTCACAGGCAAATCAAAGCAACTTCCAAGTGAGTCAGCTCTTCACATCAAGTGGCCAAAGTATTGGAGTTTCAGGTTCAGTATTAGTCCTTCCAATGCTATATTCAGACCTGATTTCCTTTAGGATGGAGTGGTTGCGTCTCCTTGTAGTCTAAGCGACCTACAAGCATCTTCTCCAACACCACAGTTCAAAAGCATCTAATTTTCAGCTGTCACTTTCTTTATAGTACATCTTTCATATCCATCCATGACATATGGAAAAACCATAGCCTTGACTGGATGGATCTTTGTTGGCAAAGCAACGTCTCGGCTTTTTAATATGCTGTCTAGTTTGGTCATCACTTTTCTTCCAAGTCATAAATATGTTTTAAGTTCATGGAGGCAGCCATCACCTGCAGTGATTTCCAAGCCCCCCAAAATAGTCTGCTGCTGTTTCCAATGTGTTCCCATCTATTTGCCATGAAGTGATGAGACTGGATGCAATGATTTTAGTTTTCTGAATGCTGAGCTTTAAGCTAACTTTTTCACTCTCCTCTTTCACTTTCATCAGGAGACTCTTTAGTTCTTCTTCACTTTCTGCCATAAGGGTGGTGTCATCTGCATATCTGAGATTCTTGATATTTCTCCCAGCAATCTGGATTCCAGCGTGTGCTTCCTCCAGCCCAGTGTTTCTCATGATGTACTCTGCATATAAGTTAAATAAGCAGGGTGACAATACACTGCCTTGACATATTCCTTTTCCTATTTAGAACCAGTCTGTTGTTCCATGTCCAGTTCGAACTGTTTCTTCCTGACCTGCATACAGGTTTCTCAAGAGACAGGTCAGGTGGTCTGGTATTCCCATCTCTTTCAGAATTTTTCCCAGTTTATTGTGATCCACACAGTCAAAGGCTTTGGCATAGTCAATAAAGCAGAAATAGATGTCTTTTTTTCTGGAACTCTCTTGCTTTTTCAATGATCCAGTGGATGTTGGCAGTTTGATCTCTGGTTTCTCTGCATGTTTTAAATCCCTCTTGAACATTTGGAAGTTCACAGTTCATGTGAACTTGGAGAATTTTGAGCATTACTTTACTAGTGTGTGAGATGAGTGCAATTGTGCAGCAGCTTGAATATTCTTTGTCATTGCCTTTCTTTGGGATTGGAATGAAAACTGACCTAATGACTAGATGTTTTCAATTGCATATGCTGAAAGAACTGGCTGTGCAGTTTTGAAGAAAAAAAAAATCATTTTAACCCATTTTCTCTGAAGTGCAAGGCATATCATGGCCATCCCTGAATCATAAAGTCACCTTTTCTTTATGTAGTCATAGTTTCATGCCTAAATTATAGGCCAACTCATGCTCAAATTGACTCTGATGTCAGGGGCAGATCAACTAATAAAAAGCTTGGATTGTCCCTCTGGAGGAAAGTGAGATCTTTGTCCCACGAGAAGAATCTGAAGGGTTAAGGGAACTTGCAAGAGTGGGGAAAGCTTAGTCCATCCTACATGTACCAAAATCTTAAATAAGGCTTATTTGCTTTACCGAAGTAAACAAACAGATGATGAAAACAATTATAAATCAATGAAAGGTAAAGAAACTCATAGTCTGTTATCAAAAATTGCATTCTAAGAAAACTTTGTTCTCTTAACCTAGAGAGGAGACTAAATTCCATCTGGTACCAGCTTACCAGAAGACAAACAAACAAACAAACAAATTATCGGTAAGCTTAAAAAATGTATATTCCATATATCTTGAAGTAGCAGTATTTCTGTAAAGGCATCAGTGTGAAATCATAGAAGACATGGTTAAAACCTGATTAAATAGAAATTGACAATGTAATCTGGTCACTGCTGCGACTTGAAATGCTTTAATATGATAACTGGAATTATAACTGACAGCATTTGACCAGGACATATCAGATTTTCACGGATGTCAGATAATTTCTAGGATATCTATATTAGGAACTGAAGGAATCTTTGAACCTAGGAAAGAAAACAACAGTCTCAAAGGCCCTTGCTGAATATCTATCAGCAAGGAATGTCTTTGCAAGGATCGCAAAGTGAAGGGAAATTACACCGACCTGCCTCTGCAACTTCGGTCCTCTGAGCAGATCTGGAGGTCTCCCTTTGTATAAGCTAACCTGTTCCTTCCAAATAGAGGTTTGCAACACAAAACAAGTGGCCGCCTATTCTTCCTCGAAGGAGGATCTCTTTCCCCACATCCTGCGAACTCCCTTTCCCAGCCTCCAGGAAAAGCGCGTCTTGCAGTTCCTTTCAGAAAATCCTATGGACGGAGAAGCCTGGTAGGCTGCAGTCCGTGGGGTCGCTGAGGGTCGGACACGACTGAGCGACTGCACTTTCATTTTCACTTTCATGCATTGGAGAAGGCAATGGCAACCCACTTACTGTTCTTGCCTGGAGAATCCCAGGGACGGGGGAGCCTAGTGGGCTACCGTCTATGGCGTCGCACAGAGTCGAACACGACTGAAGCAACTTAGCAGCAGCAGCAGCAGCAGTTCCTTTCTTAGGGGCAGTTATCCCTGAGATTGGGACCTGGAAAGGCAGAGCCACCTCCACACACACGTCTTTTCTGTCCCCTTTCCTCTGGAGGAGAGCTCTAGTGAGCCTAGGTCTGTCAGGAAAATTCTTGGCTTTGACGGGATCACACCCGGTGTGTGAACCTGCATACCCGACCTAGGGGCCACAGGGCACCTGTTTTGCTCGAGTGGGTCCTGGAGGGGTGCAGCATAGCAAGAGCTTAAAAATCCATCCAATTTGTCTTTTTTTTTAACCTCGGAGAGAACGAGTTTGCTCCACCTCCACCCTTTGGCAGTGTGGAGGGAAGAGGGCACCACCCTCTCCCAAAGGGGACATAGGGCCTACCAGGAGAGAAAGGCCCCTTGAGGAGCTGAGCCCAGGTAGGCAGCCAGTGATGTCAAGCACACTCCCGCTGCTTGCTTCTTCATGGGCACTCCCACGATCTGCTAGGAATGTCTTTGCAAGGATCTCAAAGGGAAGGGGAGATACATGGCCCTGTCTCTGGAACTTCAGTCCTCTGAGCAGATCTGGAGGTCTTGAGTTGTATAAGCAAACCTGTTCCTTCCAAATAGAGGCTTGCAAACACACCCCCGGTGGTGGCCTCTTCTTCCCCGAAGAAGTCTTTCTTTCCCCACATGCTGCGAACTCCCTGTCCCAACCTCCAAGAATAGCGCTTCTTGCCATTCCTTTCTTAGAGGCAGTTATCCCTGAGCTTGGGGCCGTAGGGACTAGCCCCACACTCACAGGGAAAGGCAAAGACTCCTCCATACATCTCCTCTATCCCCTTTGCTCTGGAGGAGAGCTCTAGTGAGCCTAGGTCTTTCAGGAAAATTCTTGGCTTGGACAGGATCTCACCCTGTTTGTGAACCTGCATACCCAACCAGGGGCCACAGAGCACCTGTTTCAGTAAAGTGGGCCCTGAAAGGGTGCAGCCTAGCAAGAGCTTGAAAACCCATTCAATTGCTGTTTTTGTACCTCTGACAGAGCGAGCTTGGCTCCACCCTTTGGCAGTGAGGAGAAAAGAGGCATGACACCCTCCCCAAGGGGACATGGGGCCTACTTCGAGAGGAAAGGCCCCTTGTGGAGCTGAGGCCAGGAAGGCACACAGTCGTGTCAAACACACTCCCACTGCTTGCTTCTTCAGGGGCACTCCCGCTATCAGCTAGGAATGTCTTTGCAATGATCACAAAGGGAAGGGGAGATACAGGGCCCTGCTTCTGGACCTCCGGTGCTCTGAGCAAATCTCGAGGTCTCCCGTTGTTGGTCAAGGTCAAGGTCAAGTTCAAGTTCAAGGTCAAGTTCAAGTTTAAGGTCAAGGTCAAGTTCAAGTTCAAGTTCAAGCTCAAGATCAAGGTGAAGTTTAAGTTCAAGTTCACGGTCAACTTCAAGGTCAAGGTCAAGTTCAAATTCAAGTTCAAGGTCAAGGTCAAGTTCAAGTTGAAGTTCAAGGTCAAGGTCAAGGTAAAGTTCAAGTTGAAGTTCAAGGTCAAGGTCAAGTTCAAGCTCAAGCTCAAGGTCAAGTTCAAGGTCAAGTTCAAGCTCAAGGTCAAGGTCAAGTTCAAGTTCAAGTTCAACGTCAAGTTCAAGTTCAAGTTCAAAGTCAAGTTCAAGTTCAAGGTCAAGTTCAAGTTCAAGTTGAAGTTAAAGTTCAAGGTCAAGGTCAAGGTCAAGTTCAAGGTCAAGGTCAAGGTCAAGGCCAATTTCAAGTTCAAAGTCAAGGTCAAGGTCAAGTTCAAGGTCAAGGTCAAGTTCAACTTCAAGGGCAGGGCAAGGCCAAGCCCAAGACCAAGGCAAGGGCAAGGGCAAGGGCAAGGCCCAGGCCAAGGCAAAGGCCAAGGCCACCAAAGCGAAGCCCAAACCCCGTAACGCCTGACAAAAGGCAGAAGCCACTAGGCCCCTGTGCAGAGGAAGCCACTGAAGGCAGCAAGGCCACAGAGCTCCCCGACTCCCATTCCCACAGGAAGATGTGAGGATAAAGGGCCTCATCCCAGCACAGCACCCGCTCCCACCACCCCGCAACCCCGGCCCCCGCCCCCCGCAGCACGCCCCCTGAAACAACACTGTCTTCCCAGAAAAGAGAACGGAGAAGCCGTGTGTGTGCCAAAGGAGCAAGATGAACGAACGATGCCACGCCCTCCGAATTTGGGCACACCTGACGCCTCGGAACCCCGGGCCTGGCCGATGGGTCCCAGCCGTTCTCGGGTGGGAGGGGGGTCAACACATTGGCCGAGAGCCCTTGCCCAGGCCACCCGCAAATCCCCTGAGATGTGATCCGACCACAGGGACCGAGGGCAAACGTACCGCTTGAGGTGCTGGAGGAGCCGGATGAAGCCATGGTGGGAGAGGCACACGGGCACGCTGCAGACTGCTGGCCGAGTGGGCGGGGACCCAGCAGCTTAGGACTCTGGAGAACGGGAGGCGTCTCCGCCACCATTGACGTCAATAGGGTTTGGGTGGGTAGATGGTGGGGGTCGCCCCTGGCCTCTTTCCAAGCAGAGACCCTGGACGGAGTCCCGTGGAGTGAGTGGGCTTTTCCCGGGCACGGCTGAGCCCTGGACCGCCAAGATCCCCGTTGGGGTGGGCGGGCAGTTCGCACGCTTTGGTTTGTGGCCCTCCCTCGCAGCGGGGGGTGGGATCAACCCCGGGTGGATCAATCAGGGGCCCTCAGCAGTGCCAAGGGAGCTCACCGCCCAGGAAACGGCCCAAGGTCCCTTTGAATTGGCCACCAATGCCCCCTTTCCCAGCCTGCCTTGCTCCGGGATTTCCCGCCTTTTCACATTCCACAGGTCCCTGGGCCTCGACTGTCCCCCGCTGGCTCCTCCGAGGCATTCCGGGACACCAGACGCTCTCTCCAGCGCCTCCACCTAGATCCCTCGCTGTCCTCGCCACCGTTTCCCCCATGCCCCCTCCCCAACTCCTCCGTGGGCTCTTGGCGTCCTTTCCCTACAGCAGTCACAGAGTGCCACCCCCGAGGGCTTTGAGTTGCCTGGAGCCCAAGGCTCCGGCCAGAGACCTGAGGGGCCAGCGTCTGGACTGGCAGCTAATGCCATTTGGGGCTTTTCTCACGTGGAGCCTGAGGCCCGCACCTCCGCGGGCAAACCCCCAGCGCGAGTGCCCTGGAGATACCCGCCCAAGGGGACAGTGTACCCCCTACTGTGGGGAAGGAGGTTCCTGTTTTCTCTGCACTGGTTCGACTTTCACGCCGAGGATCGACTCACACCATGATGGCAAGTGGAATAGCCCTGTGGGAAAGCCTCATGGGAAAGACTCCAGGGAAAGCCACAGATTCCTTGATCCACGAGAAGGGAAGCGTGACACTGCTGCTACCGCTCAGGAGGAAAGCGCACGTGCATGACTCCACTCGAGCCGAGGACTGACGCCACTTGGGAGACTCCAGAAGTACGCCAAGATCCATGTCAGCACAGGAGAGGAATCCTCAGGTTCTGGTCCCGACTCCACACAAGGTCTTAGGCCCCGGCATCGACGGGAGAGGAATCCTGAGAGGCCCCCTAGCACCTCGCATGGGGACTGGCCTTTCCTGAGGTCACCAGAGCGGGTCCCTGAGGTCTCCGTCGTAACTCGAGAGCACCTGCCGCAACTAGAGAAAATCCAGGAGGTTCTCCCCTCCAGGCGAGATGAGGCCCATTTCCGCTGAGGCGTCTCGAGGCTAATCACACCTAACCTCTGGAACTTCGAAAGGGTCCTTCACACCCTTGCTGCAAGTCAAGAAGTTCTCCGACATACCCATCTCCACTCGAGAGGAAGGACGAGGGTCCCGCCCACATCCAGCAGAGCCCCGTTTCCGCCTCGTAGCTCAAGAAGAGGGATCCTTTCCCTTCGTCGTCGGGAAAGAATTCCCGGCCTTTCCGTCGCATCTCAAGAGGAGGCGCTCTCAACAGGAAAGACGAGAGGAACTCCAGGGCCTTGCCAGCATTCCAAGAGTCCCCCAGATGTCTAAGTTCATTCCAGAAGAACCTGTTTTCCCTGCACTGCCTCGACGTTCACGCCGAGGATCGACTCACACCACCGAGGCACGTGGAACAGCCCTGTTAGAAAGCCTCGTGGGAAAGCCTCAATGGAAAGCGACAGATCCCTTGATCCACACGTCGGCAAGCGTGACACTGCTGTTGCAGCTCGCGAGGAAATGGCAGCTGCATGCCCTCACACGAGAAGAGGACTGACTTCCCTGGTGAGACTCCAGAAGTACGGAAAGATTCATGTCAGCACTGGAGAGGCATCCTCAGGGTCTGGCCCCGACTCCACACAAGGTCTTAGGCACCGGCATCGATGGGAGAGGAATCCCTAGAGGCCCCCTGGTAACTCGCATGGGGACTGGCCTTTCCTGAGGCCACCAGAGGGGTCCCTGAGGACCCGTCGTAACTCGAGAGCACCTGCCGCAACTGGGTAAAATCCAGGAGGTTCTCCTCTCCAGGCGAGCTTAGTCCCATTTCCTCTGAGGCGTCTCGTGGCTAATCACACCTAACCTCTGGAACTTCCAAAGGGTCCTTCACACCCTTGCTGCAACTCAAGAAGTTATCGGACATACCCGTCTCTACTCGAGAGGAAGCACAAGAGTATCGCCCACATCACGAGAAGCCACGATTCCGCCTCCTAGCTCGAGAGGAGGGATCCTTTCCCTGCGTGGTCGGGAAAGAATTCCCGGCGTTTCCGTCGCATCTCAAGACGAGGCGCTCTCCACAGGAAAGGCGAGAGGAACTGCAGGGTCGTGCGACCATTCCCAGAGTCCCACACATGTCTCAGTCCATTCAAGGGAAACCTGTTTTCACTGCACTGCTTCGACTTTCAAGCCGAGGATCGACTCACACCACGGTGGCACGTGGGACAGCCCTGTGGGAAAGCCTCGTGGGAAAGCCTCGAGGGAAAGCCACTGATCCCTTAATCCTCTCGTCGGGAAGCATGACACTGCTGATACAGCTTGGGAGGAAAGCGCACGTGCATGCCCCAACTCGAGACGAGGACTGACTCCCCTGAGGAGACTCCCAGAAGTACCCCAAGTTACATGTCAGCACTGCAGATGAATCCTCAGGTTCCGGCACCAACTCTACACAAGGTCTTAGGCCCTGGCATCGACGGGAGAGGAATCCCGAGAGTCCCCAGAGCAACTCGAATGGGGACTGGCCTTTCTGAGGCCACCAGAGCGGGTCCCTGAGGTCCCCGTCGTAAGTCGAGAGCACCTGCCACAACTCGAGAAAATCCAGGAGGTTCTCCCCTCCAGGCGAGATGAGGCCCATTTCCGCTGAGGCGTCTCGAGGCTAATCACACCTAAACTCTGGAACTTCCAAAGGGTCCTTCACACCATTGCTGCAACTCAAGAACTTCCCCTACATACCCGTCTCCAATCGAGAGGAAGCACGAGCGTCCTGCCCACATCCAGAGGAGCCCCGTTTCCGCCTTATAGCTGGAGAGGCGTGATCCTTGCCCTGAGTCACCCAGATGTCTCAGTCCATTCCAGGGAAACCTGTTTTCCCTGCACTGCCTCGACTTCAAGCCGAGGATCGACTCACACCATGGTGGCACTTGGGACAGCCCTGTGGGAAAGCCTCCTTTGAAAGCCTCGTGGGAAAGCCTCAATGGAAAGCCACAGATCCCTTGATCCACGCGATGGGAAGCGTGCCACTGCTGCTACAGCTCGGGAGGAAAGCACATTTGCATGCCCCCACTCGAGCCGAGGACTGACTCCCCTGGGGAGACTCCAGAAGCAACCCAAGATCCATGTCAGCACTGGAGAGGAATCATCAGCTTCCGGCCCGGACTGCACATAAGGTCTTAGGCCCCGGCATCGACGGGAGAGGAACCCGAGAGGCCCCCATGCAACTCGCATGGGGACTGGTCTTTCCTAAGGCCACCTGAGCGGGTCCCTGAGGTCCCTCTCGAAAGTCGAGAGCACCTGCCGCAACTTGACAAAATCCAGGAGGTTCACACCTCCAGGCGAGATGAGGCCATTTCCGCTGAGGCGTCTCGAGGCTAATCACATCTAACATCTGGAACTTCCAAAAGGTCCTTCCCACCATTGCTGCAACTCAAGAAGTTCCCCGACATACCCGTCTCCACTCGAGACGAAGCACGGGAGTCCCCGCCCACATCCAGAGGCGCACCGTTTCCAGCCTCATAGCTCGAGAGGAGTGATCCTTTACCTGTGTGTTGGGAAAGAATTCCCCGGTATTCCCGTCGCATCTCAAGAGGAGGCCCTCTCCCACAGGAAAGGCGAGAGGAACTTCAGGGTCGTGACACCATTCCCAGAGTCCCCCAGATGTCTTAGTCCATTCCAGGGAAACCTGTTTCCCTGCACTGCCTCGACTTTCAATCCAAGGATCGACTCACACCACGTGGCTCGTGGAGAGCCCTGTGGGAAAGCCCTCGTGGGAAAGCCTCAAGGAAAGAAAAACAGATCCCTTGATACACGAGAAGGGAAGCGTGACACTGCTGCTACAGCTCGGGAGGAAAAAGTGTGCATGCCCCCACTCGAGACGAGGACTGACTCCCTGGGGAGACTTCCAGAA
>NW_017214846.1:0-34770 GCF_001704415.2 Capra hircus
TTTTTGTGCTTCTGCTTTTTCACTCTTCTGACCTTTTTCTGGAAAAGGTGTTTTTTTTCCTTTTTTCCAACTGTCAGTCGCGTAGTCTCTGCATCTTGAAAGAAGTGTTTCAATCCAAAAACCCTCTGACTGGCTTTTCTAGCCTTGCCGTAGGACATCGTACAGCTGCCGCTTGTGATTGTTTTGAGCCTCCTGACCGCAGGAGGCACAGGAAAGCTTAAAACATCCTAGGAATGCAGGAGCTTTCGAGAGTCAAAATCTTATAGAATAGGACTGATTAAAAAAGTTTCATTTTCTGCGGTCATCGCCTTGCTGGCCAAACATTTTCATATTCCTTTGATTTTTAGCATATAGTTGTATATAGAAAAACAAGTAGTAGACCTCGGCGTATTAGCAACATTATATCTTTGAGTTAAGTACCTTCTTGTGTTATAACCCCACTGCACGATTTGCTTCTATAGAGGATTAACTTTAACTGCCTTTAAGGAGAGTGCGATTAAAGCAAAAACCACTCAGGCCGGAAACAAAATTAAAAACATTCATTAGAAGAGAGCCAAAGAAGTGCTTAACAAGCCTCTTCGGCCAGAGATAATGAAATTACACCTAGCACCTTTGTGTATACCACAAATGAGTATACAGAAAGAATCTGGGTTGCTGAAACGCTACATAATTTTGTGTTATCCATTGATCTTCCATGCTTTTATCAAACAATATAAAAGGCCTTTGTGAACAATAAAGGAGGCAGGCCAGGCCGTCCGGGGGCCAGTTTCTCGGCACCAGCTTCTCGAAACTAGTCTCTCAGCCTGCGTTTCTTGGGCTCTGGCTCCCCACCGTTGTCTTTCTCTCTCTTCTTCTTCTCTTACCTTTCCTTTCTCTCTGCTCTTTACTTTAACTTCAGGCTGAATCCCACCTGGAGCTGCGCGAGGCGTTTACAGTGTCTACTTACTTGCCCTGCGCTGTTAAGACCTGCACGAAAGGGAGCTTAAGGCGAGGCACACTTTAGATATTCAAGCGGGGCGCCGGTGCCGCCCAAAGCTAGGTCGTGCAAATTCCTGTGTGGAATTTTATACGGCCTTCCGCGTAAACCAAGCTATCACCGTCTCTCCTCCACTTAATCTTCTTACTACACTATAGCTTCCAAATCTAATCTTACATTAATAAATAAACAAGCTCTTTCCACAGACAACGCCGTCCACAGTTCGAATTCCCCTGCCGACTCCACCTGGCGCTGCGAGCCGCATAAGGACTTGCAGTGGATGGTCGGTGGCCGCGAACCTGAGGATATCCTCTCCATGCCTATGACATGGATCTTGGGGTACTCTGAGTCTCCCCAGGGAGTCAGTCCTCGCTCTCGAGTGCGGGGCATGCACGTTTTGCTTTCCCTCCCGATGCTTGCAGCAGTGGTGGACGCTTCCCTTTCGTTGTGGATTAAGCGCATCTGTTGCTTTTCCATCGAGCCTTTTCCCAGGAGCTTTCCCCACGGCTTTCCACGAGGCTTTCAGCGGGCTTCTCACGTGCCACCGTCGGTGCTGAGTCGATCCTCGGCTTTTGGAAATTTCGCACGGCAGTAGACGAAAATCAGGTTCCCTGAATGAGAGTGAGGACATCGGCGCGGCAACTCTGGAATGCTGCGCCACGACCCTGGAGTTCCTCTCTGCCCTTTTCTGCTGCGCGAGAGGGCCTCCTCTTGAGATGCAAAGGAACGCAGGGGAATTCTTTCCCGACCACGCAGGCGAATGGCATCCCTCCTCTCAGAGCTAGAGGCGGAAACGGGGGCTCCTCTGCGATGTGCTGCAGAACCCCTTGTGCTTCCTCTCGAGTGGAGACGTCGTTAAGCTCGGGGAACTTCTTGAGTCTGCCAGCAAAGGCGTCGTGAAGGACCCTTTGGGCCATGTTCAAGATGCTTAAGAAGTGCATTAGCCTCGCAGACACCCTCAGTGAAAAGGGCCTCATCTCGCCTGGAGCGGGCAGAACCTCCTGGGATTTTCTCGCAGTTGCGGCAGGTGCATTTCGACTTACGACGTGGACCTCAGGGACCCGCTCTGCTGGCCCTGAGTAAAAAGGGCCACCCCATTCGCCAGCTGTTTGGGCCGCTCGGCATTCCTCTCACGATGCGATGCCGCGCGCGCCTAAACCTTGTGCGTGGACCCCCGGCGTGTTGCGAGAACCTGAGTATTCCTTCTCCGGTTCTGGCAATGCGATCTTGGGCTACTTCTGGAGTCTCCCAGGGGACGTCAGTCCTCGTCTCGAGGTAAGGGGCATGCACTGGGCGCTTTCTCCCCGATCCTGCTACGCCAGCAGTGTCAAGCTTCCCCTTCTCGCCTGGATCAAGGGAATCAGCGGGCTTTTCCCCTCGAGGCTTTTCCAAGAAGGTTTTCCACAGAGCGCTTTCCCACAGGGCCTGTCCCCACGCTTCCACCGTGGCCGCTGTGAGTCCCATCCTTCGCGCTATGAAAGTCGAGCAGCTTGCACGGAAAACAGGTTTCCCTGGAATGCGACTGAGACATCCTAGGGGCGACCTCTGCGGAACTGATGGCACGACCCTGGAGTTCCTCTCTCTTTCCGTCGTCGCCGAGAGCCGCCTCCTCTTGAGATAGCCGACGGCAATGCCGGGATCTTTTCCCTGCCACGCAGCGGAAAGGATCCCTCCTCTCAGAGCTAGGTTAGGCGGAAATGGGGCCCTTCCTCTGGATCGTGGCGCGGGGACTCTCGCCGAATTCCTCTGAGCAGTGGCAGACGGGTATGTCGGCCGGTACTTACTTGAGTGCAGGCAAGGGAATGGAAGACCCTTTGGAAGTTCCAGGAGGTTTAAGGCGTGTGCATTAGCCCTCGCAGACGCCGCTCAGCCGGAAATGCGGGCCGCCCTCATCTAGCCTGTAGACGGGAGAACCACCTGGGCATTTTCTCGTGTTGCGTCAGCCGTCGGCTCCTCGACTTACGACAGGTGACCTCAGGACCCCCGCCTCCTGCGTGCCTCAGGACAAGGCCCAGTCCCCATGCGCCGAGTTGCTTCGCGGGCTCCTCGCGCCATTCCTTTCTTCTTCTTCGATGCCGAGCGCCCAACGTCCTTGTGTGAGGTCTGGTTGCCGGAACCTGAGGATTTCCATCTCCAGTGCTGCATATGGATCTGGGTACTCTGAGGTTCTCCCCAGGGAGTCAGTCCTCGTCTGCGGAGTGGCGGGCATGCACGGTGCGCTTTCTCCAGAGCTGCGCAGCAGTTCACGTGCCTTCCCTTCGCGTCCTCGATCAAGCGATCTGTGGCGCATTCCCCTCGAGGCATTCCCTCGAGCTTTCCCCACGAGGCATTCGCCTCAGGGCTGTTCCCACACGTGCCACCAGTGGCTCGGGCAGTCGATCCTCGGCTTGTAAGTCGAGGCAGTGCAGGCGAAAACAGGCTTTCCCTGCAGAATGGACTGAGACACCTCTGGCGCGATTTGGCATGTGCGTACGACCTTGGATGTCCCTCTCGCCTTGTCCTGTGAGAAGCGCCTCCTTCTTGAGATGCGACGATCGGGCACACGCCGGGGAATTCTTTCCCGACCACGCAGGCGAAAGGGCATCCCCTCCTCATTGCTGCTATGAGCCGCGCCGAAACTGGCCTCCTCTGCGATCGTGCGCGTGACTCTCGCTGCTTCCTTTCTCGAGTGGAAGACGGGGTATCGTCGGGGAACTTCTTGAAAGTTGCAGGCATGGGGTGCTGTGGGTCCCTTTTGACGAAGTATACAGAGGTTAGGCTGTGATTAGGCTCGAGACCGCCTCAGCGGAAAATGGGCCTAATCACACCTGGACGGTGAGAACCTCCTAGGATTTTCTCGATTGCGGCAAGGTGCTCTCGCACTGACGACGCGACCTCCTGGGACCCGCTCTGCGTGGCCTCAGCAAAGGCCAGTCCCCTATGCCGAGTTGCTCCGGGGCCTCTTGGATTCCTACTCACGGCGCATGCCGGCGCCTAAGGACCTTGTGTTCTGGAGTCGCGAGTGCTTGTGAACCTGAGTATTCCTTCTCCGCGTCTCTGGCCATGCGATCTTGGGGCTACTTCTGCGAGTCTCCCCAGGGGAGTCAGTCCTCGTCTCGAGTGGGCGCATGCACGGCGCGCCTTTTCCTCCTGATCTCTCACAGCAGCTGTCGACGCTTCCCTTCTTCGCTGCGATCGAAGGGATCAGGGCCTTTCCCACGAGCTTTCCACAGGGCATGTCCCACGTGCCCACCGTGGTGTTGACTCGAATCCTGCCTTGACAAGTTCGAGGCCCAGCTGCAGGGCGAAAACAGGTTTCCCTGGAATGGACCTGAGACATCTAGGGGGGACTCTGGGCTATGGGCACGACCCTGAGTTCTCTCGTCTTTCCTGTGAGCAGGCCTCCTCTCTGAGCATGCGCACCGGCGCAATGCCGCGGAATTCTTTTCCCCGCCACGCAGGAACAGGCATCCCTTCCTCTCGAGCTAGGAGGCGGAAATGCGGGCTCCTACTGGATGTGGCCGGGGACTCTCGCGATTCCTCTAGAGCTGGAGACGGGGTTATGTCGGACGCGGTACTACTTGAGTTGCCGAGCAAGGGCGTGTGAAGCCGCACCCTTGGAAAGTTCAGAGCGTCTAGGTGTGATTCAGCCTCGAGACACCTTCAGCGGAAATGGCCATCATCTCGCTGGAACGGTAGAACCTCCTGATTTTCTCGCAATTGTGGCAGTGCCTCTCGACTTACGACCGTGGACCTCAGCCGGACCCGCTCTCGTGGCCTCAGCGAAAGGCCATCCCCATGCGAGTTGCTCGGGGGCCTATCGCGCCGATTCCTTCTCCCGTCGATGCCGGGGCTAGACCTTGTGTGGAGTCGTTGCGCCAACCTGAGGATTCACTCCAGGGCTGCATCGGATCTTAGAGGTAATGGTTGCGAGCCTCTCCCCAGGGAGTCAGCCACGCGCTCGACGGGCGCGCATGCCAGCTCGTGTGCTTTCGCTTCCCCAGCCTGTAGCAGCAGTGTCTACGCTTCATTTCGCTTGGATCAAGGGATCTGTGGCCTTTCGCCTCGAAGCCTTTCCCACGAGAGCTTTCCACGAATCTATATTCCCACAGGCCTCTTCCCACGTGGCCACCGTGTGTGAGTTCATCCCTCGGATTGACAAGGTCGAGGCAGGTGCACGGAAAACAGTTTTCCCTGCGAATGGACTCAGACATCTGGGGGGCATCTGGCAAATGGTGGCACGACCTGCGAGTTCCTCTCAGCTTTCCTGTGGAGAAGCGCCCTCTTGAAATGTTGACAGGAATGCCGGGCGAATCGCTTTCCCCCACGGACGCAGGGAAAGGATCCCCTCCTCTCGCAGCTAAGGAGGCGGGAAATGGGGCTCCTCTGGATGTAGGCGCGACTCTCGTGCTTCCTGTTGAGTCGGAGACGAGATGTCGGAGCGAACTTCTGGAGTTCGCCACAACGGTGCTGAGGACCCTTTGGAAGTCCAGAGGTTAGGGTGCTGATTTGCCTCCAACGCCTCAAACAAAAAAAATAACGCGATAATGGGCCTCATCTCTCCTGAGCGGAGAACCTCCTGGATTTTCTCGCATTGCCGCGCACGCGTGCTCTCGACTTACGACGGGGACCTCAGGAGGCACCCGCTCTGGTGCGCCTCACGGAAACGGCCCAGCTTCCCCATCAGTTGCTCGCGGGGCCTATAGGATTCCTCTCCCGCTCGATGCCGGGGCCTAAGACCTTGTGTGAGTCCGTCGGCCTGCCGGCAACCTGAGCTCCTCTCGAGTTACTGACAATGCGACCTTGTTCGGTACTCTGCAGTCCGTCCCCAGCCCCGGAGATAATCCTCACTGGTGTGGCGGGCAGCCCACGGCTGCTATTTCCTCCCGAGCTGCTAGCAGCAGTGTCACGCCTCCCCTTCGCCGTCGGAAATCAAGGATCTGTGGCTTTCCCTCGAGGCCCTTTCCCACGAGCTTTCCCACGAAGTTTTTACCACAGGGCCTATCCCCACGTGCGACCGTGGTGTGAGTCGATCCTCGGCATTGAACGTCGAGCAGTGCAGCGCGGAAAACAGGTAGTCACCTTGGGAATAGGACGCCCAGACATCTGCGGGGGGCCTGGAATGTGAGCACGACCCGTGAGGTTCCTCTCGCCTTTTCTTGTGGAGAGCACCTTCATTTCCTGAGATGCGACGCGGGAACGCGAGCGAATTCTTTCCACGACCAGCGCCAGGAAAGATCCGCTCCTCTGCGAGCTAGGGAGGCGGCGAAAGGGGGGCTCCTCTGGATGTTGTCGGGACTCGGTTGTGCTTCCTCGCGATTGGAGACCGGTAATGTCGGGGCGAAACTTCTTTCGCAGTGACAAGGGTGCTGAAGGACCCTTTGGAGTCCAGAGTTTAGGTGTATTAGCCTCGCGCAGCACACCTAAGCGGAAATGGGCGCCTCGATACTCGCCTGGAAGGTAGAACCTCCTGATTTCTCGAGTTGTGGCAGGTGCTCTCGACTGTACGACGGGGGACCTGCAGGGACCCGCCTCTCGTGGCACTCCAGGAAGGGCCAGTCCCCGATGCGAGTTGCTCCGGGGCTGGGCCTATAGCCGCGATTCCAGTATCCCGTCGGAGTGCCATGGCGGCCTAAGACCTTGTTGCTGGCGAGTCTTTTGCGGAACCTGAGGCATTCCTCTCCAGGCATAGCATGCCCGATCTTGCTGGTAATTCTGGCTAGTCTCCCCAGGGGAGTCATCCCCACGTCTCGATGGCGGCATGCAGCGTGCGCACTTCCTCCCCAGCTCTAGCAGCCGGTGTCCGCTTCCCCGACGACGCTGCATCAAGGGATCTGCTTGGCCTTTAACCCTAGAGGCTTTCCCACAGGGGCTGCTTCCCACTCTGCACCGTGCAGTTGAGTCTCGATCCTCCCGGCCCTGAAAGTCGACGGCCAGTCAAGGAAAACAGGACGTGTCCCTGGAAATGGACGGCAGACATCTGGGGGACTCTAGTATGGTGGCACGGACCCCTGGAGTTCCTCTGGCTTTCCTGTGCGAGAGCAACTCATCTTTGAGCATGTCACTGGGAACGCCACGAATTCTTTCCAGACAGCAGGCGAAAGGATCCTCTCTCTCGCGCTAGGAGGTGGAAACGGGAGGCTCCTCATGGCATCGGTGGCGCGGCGACTCTCGCTGCTTAGTCCTCTCGAGTGGAGCACGGGTATTGTCGCCGAACTCTTTCTGTCGAGCTTAGCAGCAAGGGTCGTGAAGCCGACCCTTGGAAGTTCCAGAGCCGTTAGGACAACGTGTGCATTAGCCTCGAGAGCCTCAGCGGAAATGGGCCTCATCTCGCCGTGCGATGGGGAGCAACCATCCTGCCGATTTTCTCGAGTTGCGGCAGATTCTCTCGACCCTTACGACGGGACCCAGGACACGCTCGGGTGGCCTCAGCGAAAAGGCCAGTCCCCCAAGCGCCAGTTTGCCTCGGCGGGCCTCTCGAGAATTCCCTCCCTGTCGCCATGCTGGGGCCCCTAAGACCTTGGTGGAGTCGGTGCCAGAACCGGAAGGATTCCTCTCCACGGTGCTGACATGGACTTGCCGGTACTTCCTGAGCTCTTCCCCTGCGAGTCAGTCCTCTCTCGAGTCGGGGCATGCACTGCGCTTTCCTCCCCAGCTCCTAGCAGCAGCTGTCACGCTTCCGTCGCAGTGGGGCAACGGATCTGTGGCTTTCCCACGACAGCTTTCCCACAGGGCTGTCCCACGTGCCACCGTTGCTCGTGTTGAGTCGATCGCTCGGCTTTTGAAGTCTGGCAGTGCCAGTAGAAAACAGTTTCCCTAAATGGACTGAGACAATCTGGGGGGACTCTGGGAATCGGTGGCACGAACCTAAGAGCTTCCTCTTCGCCTTTCCTCTGGAGAGCCGCCTTCCTCTTGAAGATGCCCGACGAGGGAACGCCGGGAATTCTTTCCCGGACCACGCCAGGCGAAAAGATCCCTCCTCTCGCAGGCTAGGAGGCGGAAACAGCGCTCCTCTGGCCATGAGCGGCGGGACTCTCGTGACCTTACCTCTGAGTTGCGCAGACGGGTATGTCGCGGAACTTCTTGAGTTGCAGCAAGCGGTGTAGAAGGACCTTGAAGTTCCAGAGCGTTAGGTGTGATTAGCCTCGCAGACGCCTCAGCGGAAATGGGCACTACATCTCGCCTGCGAGCCGGAGAGCAACCTCCTGCGATTCTCGAGTTGCATGGGCAGGTGTGTTGTCTCGGTATCAATCTATCTGTGATCGGCTCTCATGGTGACCCTGTCTCTGTGTGCCTCAGAAAGGCCAGGTCCCATGCCGAGTTGCTCGCGGTCGTCTGCCCTCTCGCGGATTCCTCTCGTCCGATGCGGCCTAAGACTGCCGCGGAGCCAGTGTGCAGCAAGCCCGCCCGTGACGAAGGGTAATAGAAGGCAGCTGACATACGCAAGGCTGCTGCAGACCTTCAGGGAACCCCTCTGGAAGTCTTTTAAGCATTGTACCCCAACAAATATCTGCCGGTTTTTGGCTCTGCCTTTTTCACTCTTCTGACCTTTCTTGGAAAAAAAGTCAATTCAGCGCGTTAGTCTTCTGCATTTAGAAAAGAGTGTTTCAATCCAAAAAACGCCGCTGAGTGGCTTTCTAGCCCTGCCTGTAGACTCGTACAACTGCAACGCTTCGCTGAATTGTTTGACGGCCTCCTGACCGCAGGAGCCGGCACAGCAAGCCTTTTAAAAACATCCTAGTGAATGCAGGCAGCCTTTCGAGGAGTCAAAATCTTCAGAATAGGCACTGCATTAAAGTTTCATTTTTTGGGTCAATGCTTGCTGCCCAAAATTGCTCAATATCCTTTATTTTTAGATTATATGTTGGTATATAGAAAAACACAAGTAGTTAGACCTCGCCGCTATTAGCACATCTATATCTTTTGAGTTTTAAGTACCTTCTTTGTTATAACCCCTGCCACATTTGTTCTATAGAGATGTAACTTTAATGCTTTAAGGAGATTCAGATTAAAGAAAAAACACTTCAGAAACCAAAAATTAACATTCATTAAGCCGAAGAGAGCCAAAAAGTATGTTAAACAAGCCTCATTGCGCCAGAAGATAATGTAAATCACCTGCAGACCTTTTGATACCAAAATGCATATACAGAAAAGAATCTGCGGGTTCGTGAACGCTACATAATTTTGCTGTTATCCATTGCCATCTCCCATGTTTCTATCAAAAATATAAAAGGCCTTGCGTGAACAATAAAGGAGGAGGCCAGGGTCGGGGCCAGTTTCTTCCGGACCAGCTTCTCGAACTAGTCTCTCAAGCCTTCGGTTTCTTGGGCACTCTGGCTCCCCCCCGTGTCTTTCTCTCTCTTTTCTTTCCTTCTCTACCTTTCCTTCTCTCTGCCTCTTTACTTTAACTTCAGCTGAATCTCCACCTGGATGCGGAGGCTAGCCAAGGTCTACTTACTTGCCCTGGCTGTTAAGACCTGCCACGCAAAGGGAGCTTAAGGCGAGGCCACACTTAGCATATTCAAGGCGCGGCGCCGGTGGCCAAAGTAGGCTGCGTGCAAATTCCTTGTGTGCGAATTTTATCGGCCTTCCGCGATAAACCAAGCTATTCAGCCGCTTCCTCCACTTACATCTTCCTTACTACACTATAGTTTCCAAATCTTAATCTTAACATTGAATTAAATAAACAGTCTTTCCACGACGAAACAGCCGTCCACAGCTTCGAATTCCCTGGATCCACCCGGGGCTGCGCAGCCCGGCCATAAGACCTGCATGTGGATCAGTCTTGGTGCCGCGAACCTGAGGGATTCCTCTCCAGGTGCCCTGACATGCGATACTTGGGGTACTTCTCCGGACCTCCCCAGCGCGGAGTCAGTACCTCGTCTCGAGTGGGGGCTCATGCACGCTTTGCTGTTCCTCCGAGCCTGTGCAGCAGCTGTCGCGCTTCCTTCGTGTGGATTAAGGGATTCTGTTCGCTTTCCATCGAGGCTTTCCCAGGGAGGCTTTCCCACGAGGCTTTCCCACCGAGGCTTTCCCACAGCCGGCTGCTCCCACGTCCGCCACCGATGGTTGTGAGTCGATCCCTCGCTTGAAATTCGAGCAGTAGACGAAAAATCAGGCTTTCCCTGCCGAATGGATGAGACAATCTGGGGGACTCTGGCGAATGCTGGACGACCCTGGAGCTTCTCTCGCCTTTTCTGTGGAGAGGGCATACCTCTGAGATGCAAATGGGAACGCAGGCGAATTCTTTCCCGACCACGCAGGCGAATGGCATCCCTCCTCTCGAGCCTAGAGGCGGAAACGGGCGCTCCTCTGGCATGTCGCTGCAGAACCTTGTGGCTTCCTCTTCGAGTAGCGAGGACGGGCTAAGTCAGCGGGAACTTCTTGAGGTTTGCAGCAAGGGTGTTGAAGGACCCTTCTGGATGTTTCAGATGCTTAGAAAGTGCATTAGCCTCGCAGGACACCTCAGTGGAAAAGGGCCTCATCTCGCCTGGAGGGGAGAACCTCCTGGAAATTTTCTTCGCAGTTGCGGCAGGTAATTTCGACTTACGACGGGGACCTCAGCGGACCCGCTCTGCTCCGGCCTGATAAAGGGCCAGTCCCCATTCTTGCAAGATGTTTGGGGACGCTCGGGGATTTCCTCTCACCGCGATGCCGGGGCCTAAGACCTTGTGTAGTCGTGTTGGCAACCTGCAGTATTCCTCTTCCGCGTTTCTGCGCATGCGCATCTCTGGGGTACTTCTTGCGGATCTCCCCAGGGGAGTCAGTCCTCGTCCTCGAGTGGGGGCCATGCACCGGGCGCTTTCTCCCGATCTGTCAGCAGCAGCTGTCAAGCTTCCCTTCTCCGTGAGATCAACGGATCAGGGGCGTTTCCCTCGAGCGCTTTTCAAGAGGCTTTCCCACGAGCGCCCTTTCCCACAGGCGCTGTCCCGACGTTCCACCGTGGTGGTGAGTCCATCCTCGGCCTTAAAGTCGAGCAGTGCACGCCGAAAACAGCGGTTTTCCTAGGAATGGACTGAAGGACATCTGCGGGGACTCTCGGGTAATCGATGGCACCGACCCTGGAGTTCCTCTCGTCTTTTCTGTGCCGAGAAGCGCCTCCCTCTTTTGAGAACTGTTTTATTTTTTATTTTACGACGGGAAATGCCGGCGAGATTCTTTCCCTTGCCACGACCAGCGAAAGGATCCCTCTCTCGAGCTAGGGAGCGCGAAATGGGGCTCCTCTGGATGGTCGGGCGGCGACTCTCGCGATTCCTCTAGAGTGGAGACGGGTATGTCGGGTACTACTTGAGTTGCCAGCAAGGGTGGAAGCGACCCCTTGGAAAGCTTCCAGACGGTGTGATTAGCTCGAGACGCCTCCAGCGGAAATGCGCCTCAATCTAGCCCTGGAGGGGAGAACCACCTGCGATTTCTCCGTGTTGCGTCAGGTGCTCTCGACTTAGCGAGAGTTGACCTCAGACGACCCGCTCTCGGCTGGCCTCAGGAAAGGCCATCACCATGCGAGTTTGAACGGGGCCTCTCGGGATTCCTCTCTCTCGATTGCGAGCCCAAGTCCTTGTGTGAGGTCGGTGCCGGAACCTGCAGGATTCCTTCTCCACGTGCTGCATTATGGATCCTGGGGTACTTCTGCACGTCTCCCCAGGCGAAGTTCAGTCCTCGTCTGGAGTGGCGGCATGCACAGTGCGCGCCTTTCCCCTCCAGCAGCTGTAGCAGCAGTGTCACGCTTCCCTTTTCGCCACGTCGATCCAAGCGGATCTGTGGCATTCCCTCGATGCATTCCCTCGAGCGCTGTCCCACGAGGCTTGTCCCTCAGCCGAGCCTGTCCCACGTGCCAACCCGTGGTGCCGGAGTCGATCCTAACGGGCTTTGAAACGTCGAGGCAGTGCCAGGGAAAAACAAGGTTTCCCTGGAATGGACTGAGACATCTTTGGGGATTTCCTGCATTGGTGTTACGACCCTGAGTCCTCTCCCGCCCTGTTCCTCGTGTGAGAGCGCCTCCTTTTGAGATGCGACACGGAACGCCTGGGAATTCTTTCCCGACCACGCGAGGCCGAAACGGATCCTCCTCTTGTGCCTATAGGCGCGAAACTGGCGCCTCCTCTGGCATGGTGCGGCGTGACTCTCGTGCTTCCTCTCGAGTGGAGACCGGGGTATATGTCGGGCAACTTCTCTGAGTTGCAGCATGGGTCGCTGTGGCGTCCCCTTTGGAAGCTTCAGAGGTTAGGCGTGTGATTTAGCCTTCGGAGACGCCTCAGCGGAAAACATGGGGCTAATCACAACCTGGGACGGTGAGAACCTCCTGATATTTCTCGCGAGTTGCACGGCAGGTGCCTCTCGACTGACGACGCGCGGACCCTCCGGCGACCGCTCTGCGGTGGCCTCAGGACAAGGCCAAGTCCCCATGCGAGTTGCTCCGGCGCGCCTCTGGGGATTCCCTCACGGCGATGCCGGGGCCTAAGACCTTGTGTGGAGCGCGGTGTTTGGAACCTGAGTATTCCTCTCCGGTTCTAGGCATGGCCATGCTTGGCCGGTACTTCTGCGAGGTCTCCCCAGCGGCGAGTCAGTCCTCGTCTCGAAAGTGGGGGCATGCACGCTGGCGCTTTTCCTCCTGCATCTGTAGCAGCAGGTTCACGCTTTCCCTTCTCGTGGATCAAGGACTCAGCGGGCTTTCCCACGAGGCCTTTCCACACGGCCTGTCCCACGTGGCCCTGTGTGAGTCCATCCTCGGCTGAAAGTTCTCGGACGGCCAGTGCAGGCCGAAAACAGCGCTTATTCCCTGGAACTTGCGAACTGGAGACATCTGGCTGGGGACTCTGAGGAATTCGGCTGGCCCACGGACCCTGGAGTTTTCCTCTCGCTCTTTCCTGACTGGAGAGCGCCTCCTCCTTGAGATGCGACAGGGCAATCGTCCCGAGGAATCTTTCCCGCCACGCAGGCGAAAGGATCCCTCCTCTCGAGCTAGGAGGCCGGAAATGGCGGCCTCCTCTGGATGTGGCGCGCGACTCTCGCGATTCCTCTAGAAGTTGGAGCACGGCGATTGTCGGGGGTCACTACTTGAGTTGCAGCAGGGTGTGAACCGGGGAGGGGGGAAAAAACCCTTTGGCCAAGTCCAGAGGTTTAAGGTGTGATCTAGCTACGAGACACCCCCAGCGGACAATTGGGCCTCCATCTCGCCTTGAAGGTATAACCTCCTGATTTTCTTCGAGTTGTGGAGGCTGCCTCTCGACTTACGACGGGACCTCAGGGACCCGCTCTCGTGGCCTCAGGAAAGGCCAGTCCCACTGCCGAGTTTGCTCGGGGGCCTATCGGCCGATTCCTCTCCCGTCGATGCCGGGGCCTAAGACCTTGTGTGGAGGTCGCTTTGCCTGGAACCTAGGATTCCACCCAGGCTGGCATGACGCAACATTGGGTAATTTTCGCGCAGTCTCCCCAGGGCAGTCAGCTCCACCGTCTCGGTACTGGGGCGCATGTCACGTTGCTTCTCCTCCCCAAGCCTGTAGCGCAGCCAGTATCACGCTTCATTTCGCGTGGCATCAAGGCGATCTGCTGGCTTTTCCTCGAAGCTTCCCACGAGGCCTTTCCCCCACGAATTCTTTCCGCACACCGGCTCCTCCCCACCGTGCCACCGTGTGTGAGTCGTATCCGTCGGATTTGAAAAGTCCGAGTGCAGTGCACGGAAAACAGTTTTTCCCTTGCGAATGCCGACCTCGAGACATCTGCGGGCGCTGCGAAATCGGTTGGCACGACCCTCGGAGTTCCTCTACGAACTTTCCTGTAGGAGGAGCGCACAATTCTCTATGAAACCGGTTGTGACAGGAATGGGGGTACATTCTTTCCCCACGACGCAGGGAACAAGGATCCCTCCTCTCGAGCTAGGAGCGAAATGGCGGCCCTTCCTCTGCGATGGTGAGGGCGTGACTCTCGTGCTTCCTGTGGGCTTGAGTGCGAGACGAGGGATAGTCGGGCGACACTTCTTGAGCCTTGCAGCAAAGGGTCGTCGAAGACCCTTTGGACAGTTCCAGAGGTTAGGTGGATTTGCCCTCCAAACGCCTCAGCCGAAATGGGCACCTCATCTCTCCTGGAGGGGAGGAACTCCTGACTTCTTCTCGAGTTGCGCGCAGGTGCCTCTCGACTTATACACGCGCCGCGCGACCTCACGGACCCCGCTCTGGTGGCCTCACGAAAAGGCCAGTCCCATGCCAGTTGCTCGGGTGCCCTATAAGGGACTCTCTCCCGTCGCATGCCGAGCGGCCTAAGACATTGTGTTGAGCTCGGTCTGCCGCCGAAACCTGACATCTCCTCTCCATTACCTGACATGCGACCTTGGCTTTACTTCTGAGTCCTCCCCAGCGCGAGTAATCCTCGACTGGCTGTGGGGGCATGCCACGTGCTTCCTCCGAGCATGAGCAGCACATGTCACGCTCCCTTCCGCGTGATCAAGGCCTTTCCCTCGCAGGCTTTCGCCACGAGGCTTTCCCACGAAGTTCCTTACCACAGGGCTATCCCACGTGCACCGTTGGGTGAGTCGATCCCTCGCTTTCTTGAACGTCGACGGCAGCTGGCAGGCGAAAACAGCCGCTTGTCCCTTGGACGATGACGCGAGACATCTGGGCGGCCTTGGGATAAATGGCTGGCACCACGACCTCTGGAGTGTTCCTCTCGCCTTTTCGTTGTGGAGAGCACCTCAATCTTGCAGATGCGCACAGGAAAACGCCAGCCGAATTCTTCCAAGACCAGGCAGCGCCGAGAGGCATCCCTCCGCTCGAGCTAGGAGGCGGGTCAAAGGGCGCTCGGCTCCTACTGGATGTCTGTCGGGACTCTTGTGCTTCTCGCCGATTGCCGCAGACGGTATGCTCGGGGACACTTCTTGAGCCTTGCAGCCAAGGGGTGTGAAGGACCCTTTGCCGAAGTTCCAGCAGTTTAGGTGTGATTAGCCTCGAGACACCTAAGGCCGGAAATCGACGGCGGTCCTTCATCTCGCCTGCGAACGGTTAGAACCTCCCTGATTTTCCGCAGTTGTGGCAGGCGTGCTCTCGACTTACGACGGGGACCTCAGGGCACCCGCCCCTCTCGCTGGCCTCACGAAAGGCAGTCCCCATGCCGAGTTGCTCGCGCGGGCCTATAGCGGATTCCTATCCCGTCGCATGCCGGGGCCTAAGACCTTGTGCTGGGAGTCCGTTTGCGGAACCTGAGGATTCCTCTCAGGCTAGCCATGGATCTTGCGGCGTAATTCTGGAGTCTCCCAGGCGGAGTCACGTCCACGCTCTCGACGTGGGGCATGCCACGTGCGCATTCCTCCCCAGCTCTAGCAGGCCGTCGTCTGTCACGCTTAGCCCGACGACGTGGCAATCAAGCGTATCCTGTGCTTCCCCTAGGAGGCTTTCCACGACGGGCTGTCTCCCACGTGTCACCGTGCCAGTGAGTCGATCTCTGGCCTGCAATATCGAAGGCCAGTGCAGGAAAACAGGCTGTCCCCGTGCCGATCATGGACGGAGACATCTGGCGGACTCTAGTAATTCGCGTCGGCACCGACCCTGGAGTTCCCTCTGGGCCTTTCCTTGTGGCGGAGAGCAATCTCATCTTGAGATCTGTCACCTGGGAAACGCCAGGACATTCTTTCCAGACACAGCCAGGGAAAAGGATCCCTTCTCTCAGCGCTAGGAGTGGAAACGGGCTCCTATGGATTGTGGGCGCGGACTCTCGTGCCTTCCCCTCTCGAGTGGAGACGGCGTACTGTCGGGATGGAATCTTCATTGAGTTGCCAGCAAGGGTGTCAAGGACCTTGCGACCAGTTCCAGAGTTAGGTGTGATTAGCCTCGAGAAGCGCTCAGCAGAGAATAAAATGCCGGCCTCACTCGCCTGGAGGGGAGAACCTGCCTGGATTTTCTGCGAGTTCCGGCCAGTTCCTCTCGAACTTACCGACGGGGACTCAGGGACACGCTCCTTGGCTGGGCCTCAGCGAAAGCGCCAGTCCCCAAGCGAGTTGCTCGGCCTCTCGAGATTCCTCTCCTGCTCGATGCTGCGGCCTAAGACCTTGCTGTGGACGTCCTCGCGTTGCCAGACACCTGAGCGATCCTCTCCAAGCTTGCCTTGACATGGAATCTTGCATGGGTACTTCCTGCAGAGTCTCCCCTGGCGGAGTCCAGTCCTTCCTCTCGCCAGTGCGGGGGCATGCCACGTTGCGCTTTCCTCCCCAGCTCTAGCGCAGCAGTGTCACGCTTCCCGTCGAGTGGGTCAAGGATCTGTGGCTTTCCCACGAAAGCTTTCCCACAGGCGCTGTCCACGTGCCCCGTGGCTGTTGAGTCGATCCTCGCGCTGAAAGTCGTGGTGCGCAGTGCCCAGAGAAAACAGGTTTCCCTTAAATGGACTGAGACATCTGGCGCGGGACTCTGGGAATGGGTCTGGCACGACCCTAGAGTTTACCTCTCGCTTCCTCTCGAGAGCGCCCTCCTCTTGAGATGCGACGCGGAACGCCGCGGAATTTCTTTCGCCGACCACGCCCAAGGGAAAGCATCCCTCCTCTCGAGCCTAGGCGCAGGTGCGCAAACACCGCTCCTCTGGATGAGGGCGCTGAGGACTCTCGTGTGACTCTCTCGAGTCGGAGACGGTATGTCGCGGTGAACTTCTTGAGTCTGCAGCCAAGGGGTGTGAAAAAGGACCCTTTGAAGTTCCAAGAAGGCTTTCAGGGGATTAGCTCGAGACGGCGTCAGCGGAAATGGGGCCTCATCTCCCTGGAGGGGAGAACCTCCTGGATTCTTCTCGAGTTGCGGCAGGTGCTCTCCAAACTTACGACGGCGTCCTCAGCCGGACCCGCTCTGGTGGCCTCAGCGAAAGCCAGTCCCGCAGCGACTGCTCGGGGGGCACTCTCGGCGATTCCTCTCCCGCTCCGATGCCGGGGCCTAAGCACTGCGGAGCCCAGTCGTGGGAGCAAAGCCCCGCCCGTGACAAGGTTAATGAGGCAAGGAAGCTGACATACGCAAGGCGTGCTCCAGACTCAGCCGGACCCTCTGGAAGTTTTTCAAGCATCGGTACCCAACAAATATCTGCCGGTTTTTGTGCTCTGCTTTTTCACTCTTCTGACCTTTTCTGGAAAAAGTCAATTCAGCGCGTTAGTCTTCTGCATTTGAAAGAGTGTTTCAATCCAAAAACCCTCTGATGGCTTTCTAGCCTGCCTGTAGGACTCGGTACAGCTGCGCTTGTGATTGTTTGAGGCCTCCTGACGCAGGAGGCACAGGAAGCTTAAAACATCCTAGGAATGCAGGAGCTTTCGAGGAGTCAAAATCTTTAGAATAGGACTGATTAAAAGTTTCATTTTTTGGGTCAATGCTTGCTGCCAAATTTTCATATCCTTTATTTTTAGATATAGTTGGTATATAGAAAAACAAGTAGTAGACCTGGTATTAGCAACATTATATCTTTGAGTTAAGTACCTTCTTTGTTATAACCCACTGCACATTTGTTCTATAGAGATGTAACTTTAATGCTTTAAGGAGATGCAGATTAAAGAAAAACACTTCAGGGGAAACAAAATTAACGTTCATTAAGGAACAGAGCCAAAAAGTGTTAAACAAGCCTCTTGGCCAGAAGATAATGTAAATCACCTGAGACCTTTTGTATACAAAATGATATACAGAAAGAATCTGGGTTGTGAACGCTACATAATTTTGTGTTATCCATTGATCTCCATGTTTTATCAAAAATATAAAAGGCCTTGTGAACAATAAAGGAGGAGGACCAGGGTCCGGGGGCCAGTTTCTCGGACCAGCTTCTCGAACTAGTCTCTCAGCCTGGTTTCTTGGGACTCTGGCTCCCCCCGTGTCTTTCTCTCTCTTTCTTCTTCTCTACCTTTCCTTCTCTCTGCTCTTTACTTTAACTTCAGGCTGAATCTCCACCTGGAGTGCGGAGGCTAGCAAGGTCTACTTACTTGCCCTGGCTGTTAAGACCCGCACGAAAGGGAGCTTAAGGCGAGGCACCCTTAGATATTCAAGCGGGCGCCGGTGGCCCAAAGTAGGTGGTGGCAAATTCCTTGTGTGGAATTTTATTGGCCTTCCGCGTAAACCAAGCTATTCAGCCCTCTTCCTCCACTTAATCTTCTTACTACACTATAGTTTCCAAATCTAATCTTACATTAATAAATAAACAAGTCTTTCCACGACAACGCCGTCCACAGTTCGAATTCCCTGGATCCACCGGGGCTGGAGCCCGGCATAAGACCTTGAGTGGAGTCGGTGCCGGAACCTGAGGATTCCTCTCCAGTGCTGACATGGATCTTGGGGTACTTCTGGAGTCTCCCCAGGGGAGTCAGTCTTCGTCTGCGAGTGGGGGTCATGCACGTGCGCTTTCCTCCCGAGCTGTAGCAGCAGTGTCATGCTCCCCTTCGCGTGGATCAAGGGATCTGTGGCTTTCCCACGATGGCTTTCCCACAGGGCTGTCCCACGTGCCACCGTGGCTGTGAGTTGATCCTCGGCTTGAAAGTCGAGGTAGTGCAGGGAAAACAGGTTTCCCTGGAATGGACTGAGACATCTGGGGGACTCTGGGAATGGTGGCACGACCCTGGAGTTCCTCTCGCCTTTCCTGTGGAGAGCGCCTCCTCTTGAGATGCGACGGGAACGCCGGGAATACTTTCCCGACCACGCAGGGAAAGGATCCCTCCTCTTGAGCTAGGAGGCGGAAACGGCGCTCCTCTGGATGAGGGACGGGACTCTCGTGCATTCCTCTCGAGTGGAGACGGGATATGTCGGGGAACTTCTTGAGTTGCAGCAAGGGTGTGAAGGACCCTTTGGAAGTTCCAGAGGTTAGGTGTGATTAGCCTCGAGACGCCTCAGCGGAAATGGGCCTCATCTCGCCTGGAGGGGAGAACCTCCTGGATTTTCTCGAGTTGTGGCAGGTGCTCTCGACCTTACGACGGGGACCTCAGGGACCCGCTCTGGTGGCCTCAGGAAAGGCCAGGTCCCCATACGAGTTGCTCGGGGCTCATCTCGGGATTCCTCTCCCGTCGATGCCGGGGCCTAAGACCTTGTGTGGAGATCGCTGCCGGAACCTGAGGATTCCTCTCCAGTGCTGACATGGATCTTGGGGTATTTCTGGAGTCTCCCCAGGGGAGTCAGTCCTCGTCTCGAGTTGGGGCATTCACGTGCGATTTCCTCCCGAGCTGTAGCAGCAGTGTCACGCTTCCCTTCGCGTGAATCAAGGGATCTGTGGCTTTCCCACTAGAGGCTTTCCCACAGGGCTGTCCCACGTGCCACCGTGGTGTGAGTCGATCCTCGGCTTGAAAGTCGAGGCAGTGCAGGGAAAAACAGGTTTCCCTGGAATGGACTGAGACATCTGAAGGACCTCTGGGAATGGTGGCACGACCCTGGAGTTCCTCTCGCCTTTCCTGTGGAGAGCGCCTCTTCTTGAGATGCGACGGGAATCGTCGGGAATTCTTTCCTGAACACGCAGGGAAAGGATCCCTCCTCTCGATCTAGGAGGGCGGAAACGGGGCTCCTCTGGATGTGGGCGGGACTCTCGTGCTTCCTCTCGAGTGGAGACGGGTATGTCGGGGAACTTCTTGAGCTTGCAGCAAGGGTGTGAAAGGACCCTTTGGAAGTTCCAGAGGTTAGGTGTGATTAGCCTCGAGACGCCTCAGCGGAAATGGGCCTCATCTCGCCTGGAAGGGTAGAACCTCCTGGATTTTCTCGAGTTGTGGCAGGTGCTCTCGACTTACGACCTGGGACCTCAGGGACCCGCTCTCGGTGGCCTCAGGAAAGGCCAGTCCCCATGCGAGTTGCTCGGGGGCCTATCGGGATTCCTCTCCCGTCGATGCCGGGGCCTAAGACCTTGTGTGGAGTCGTTTGCCGGAACCTGAGGATTCCTACTCCAGGGCTGGACATGGATCTTGGGGTAATTTCTGGAGTCTCCCCAGGGGAGTCAGTCCATCGTCTCGACTGGGGGCATGCACCGTGCGCTTTCCTCCCCAGGCTGTAGCAGCAGTGTCACGCTTCCATTTCGGCGTGGATCAAAGGGATCTGTGGCTTTCCCTCGAAGCTTTCCCACGAGGCTTTCCCACGAAGTCTTTCCCACAAGGGCTCGTCCCACGTGCCACCGTGGTGTGAGTCGATCCTCGGATTGAAAGTCGAGGCAGTGCACGGAAAACAGTTTTCCCCTGGAATGGACTGAGACATCTGGGGGAGCTCTGGAAATGGTGGCACGACCCTGGAGTTCCTCTCGCCTTTCCTGTGGAGAGCGCCTCCTCTTGAAATGCTGACAGGAATGCCGGGGAATTCTTTCCCCGACCGACGCAGGGAAAGGATCCCTCCTCTCGAGCTAGGAGGCGGAAATGGGGCTCCTCTGGATGTAGGCGGGACTCTCCGTGCTTCCTGTTGAGTGGAGACGAGGATGTCGGGGAACTTCTTGAGTTGCAGCAAGGGTGTGAAGGACCCTTTGGAAGTTCCAGAGGTTAGGTGTGATTTGCCTCCAAACGCCTCAGCGGAAATGGGCCTCATCTCTCCTGGAGGGGAGAACCTCCTGGATTTTCTCGAGTTGCGGCAGGTGCTCTCGACTTACGACGGGACCTCAGGGACCCGCTCTGGTGGCCTCACGAAAGGCCAGTCCCCATGCCAGTTGCTCGGGGGCCTCTCGGGATTCCTCTCCCGTCGATGCCGGGGCCTAAGACCTTGTGTGGAGTCGGTGCCGGAACCTGAGGATTCCTCTCCAGTACTGACATGGACCTTGTGGTACTTCTGGAGTCTCCCCAGCGGAGTAAGTCCTCGACTCGGTGTGGGGGCATGCACGTGCGCTATTTCCTCCCGAGCTGTAGCAGCAGTGTCACGCTCCCCTTCGCGTGGATCAAGGGATCTGTGGCTTTCCCTCGAGGCTTTCCCACGAGGCTTTCCCACGAAGTTTTACCACAGGGCTATCCCACGTGCGACCGTGGTGTGAGTCGATCCTCGGCTTGAACGTCGAGGCAGTGCAGGGAAAACAGGTGTCCCTGGAATGGACTGGAGACATCTGGGGGCTCTGGGAATGGTGGCACGACCCTGGAGTTCCTCTCGCCTTTTCCTGTGGAGAGGCACCTCATCTTGAGATGCGACGGGAACGCCAGGAATTCTTTCCCAGACCAGGCAGGGAAAGGATCCCTCCTCTCGAGCTAGGAGGCGGAAAGGGGGCTCCTCTGGATGTTGTCGGGACTCTTGTGCTTCCTCTCGATGTGGAGACGGGTATGTCGGGGAACTTCTTGAGTTGCAGCAAGGGTGTGAAGGACCCTTTGGAAGTTCCAGAGGTTAGGTGTGATTAGCCTCGAGACACCTAAGCGGAAATGGGCCTCATCTCACCTGGAAGGTAGAACCTCCTGATTTTCTCGAGTTGTGGCAGGTGCTCTCGACTTACGACGGGGACCTCAGGGACCCGCATCTCGTGGCCTCAGGAAAGGCCAGTCCCCATGCGAGTTGCTCGGGGGCCTATAGGGATTCCTCTCCCGTCGATGCCGGGGCCTAAGACCTTGTGTGGAGTCGTTTGCGGAACCTGAGGATTCCTCTCCAGGGCTAGGCATGGATCTTGGGGTAATTCTGGAGTCTCCCCAGGGGAGTCAGTCCACGTCTCGAGTGGGGGCATGCACGTGCGCATTCCTCCCCAGCTCTAGCAGCCGTGTCACGCTTCCCGACGAGTGGATCAAGGGATCTGTGGCTTTCCCTAGAGGCTTTCCCACAGGGCTGTCCCACGTGTCCACCGTGCAGTGGAGTCGATCCTCGGCTTGAAAGTCGAGGCAGTGCAGGGAAAAACAGGTGTCCCTGGAATGGACGGAGACATCTGGGGGACTCTAGTAATGGTGGCACGACCCTGGAGTTCCTCTGGCCTTTCCTGTGGAGAGCACCTCATCTTGAGATGTCACGGGAACGCCAGGAATTCTTTCCAGAACAGGCAGGGAAAGGATCCCTTCTCTCGCGCTAGGAGGCGGAAACGGGGCTCCTATGGATGTGGGCGGGACTCTCGTGCTTCCTCTCGAGTGGAGACGGGTATGTCGGGGAACTTCTTGAGTTGCAGCAAGGGTGTGAAGGACCCTTTGGAAGTTCCAGAGGTTAGGTGTGATTAGCCTCGAGAAGCCTCAGCGGAAATGGGCCTCATCTCGCCTGGAGGGGAGAACCTCCTGGATTTTCTCGAGTTGCGGCATGTTGCTCTCGACTTACGACGGGGACCTCAGGGACACGCTCTGGTGGCCTCAGGAAAGGCCAGTCCCCAAGCGAGTTGCTCGGGGGCCTCTCGAGATTCCTCTCCTGTCGATGCCGGGGCCTAAGACCTTGTGTGGAGTCGGTGCCGGAACCTGAGGATTCCTCTCCAGTGCTGACATGGATCTTGCGGTACTTCCTGAGTCTCCCCTGGGGAGTCAGTCCTCCTCTCGAGTGGGGGCATGCACGTGCGCTTTCCTCCCCAGCTCTAGCAGCAGTGTCACGCTTCCCGTCGAGTGGGTCAAGGGATCTGTGGCTTTCCCACGAAGCTTTCCCACAGGGCTGTCCCACGTGCCACCGTGGTGTGAGTCGATCCTCGGCTTGAAAGTCGAGGCAGTGCAGGGAAAACAGGTTTCCCTAAATGGACTGAGACATCTGGGGGACTCTGGGAATGGTGGCACGACCCTAGAGTTCCTCTCGCCTTTCCTCTGGAGAGCGCCTCCTCTTGAGATGCGACGGGAACGCCGGGAATTCTTTCCCGACCACGCAGGGAAAGATCCCTCCTCTCGAGCTAGGAGGCGGAAACAGCGCTCCTCTGGATGAGGGCGGGACTCTCGTGCTTCCTCTCGAGTGGAGACGGGTATGTCGCGGAACTTCTTGAGTTGCAGCAAGGGTGTGAAGGACCCTTTAGAAATTCCAGAGGTAGGTGTGATTAGCCTCGAGATGCCTCAGCGGAAATGGGCCTCATCTCGCCTGGAGGGGAGAACCTCCTGGATTTTCTCGAGTTGCGGCAGGTGCTCTTGACTTACGTCGGGGACCTCAGGGACCCGCTCTGGTGGCCTCAGGAAAGGCCAGTCCCCATACGAGTTGTTCGGGTGCCTCTCGGTATTCCTCTCCCGTTGATGCCGGGACCTAAGACCTTGTTTGGAGTCGGTGCCAGAACCTGAGGATTCCTCTCCAATGCTGACATGGATTTGGGGTACTTCTGGAGTATCCCAGGGGAGTCAGTCATCGTCTCGAATTGGGGCATGCACGTGCGATTTCCTCTCGGGCTGTAGCAGCTGTGTCACGCTTCCCTTCACGTGGATCAAGGGATCTGTGTCTTTCCCTCGAGGCTTGCCCAGGAGGCTTTCCCACAGGGCTGTCCCACGTGCCACCGTGGTGTGAGTCGATCCTCGGCTTGAAATTCGAGGCAGTGCAGGAAAAACAGGTTTCCCTGGAATGGACTGAGACATCTGGGGGACTCTGGGAATGGTGGCATGACCCTGGAGTTCCTCTCGCCTTTCCTGTGGAGAGCGCCTCCTCTTGGGATGCGACGGAAACGCCGGGAATTCTTTCCCGACCACGCAGGGGAAGGATCCCTCCTATCTAGCTAGGAGGCGGAAACGGGGCTCCTCTGGATGAGGGTGTGACTCTCGTGATTCCTCTCGAGTGGAGACGGGTATGTCGGGAAACTTCTTCAGTTGCAGCAAGGGTGTGAAAGACCCTTTGTAAGTTCCAGATGTTAGGTGTGATTAGCCTCGAGATGCCTCAGCGGAAACGGGCCTCATCTCGCCTGGAGGGGAGAACCTGCTGGATTTTCTCGAGTTGCGGCATGTGCTCTCGACTTACGACGGGGACCTCAGAGGACCCGCTCTGGTGGCCTCAGGAAAGACCAGTCCCCATGCGAGTTGCTCGGGGGACTCACGGGATTCCTCTCCCATCGATGCCGTGGCCTAAGACCTTGTGTGGAGTCGGTTGCGGAACCTGAGGATTCCTCTCCAGGGCTGACATGCATCTTGGGGTACTTCTGGAGTCTCCCCAAGGGAGTCAGTCCTCGTATCGAGTGGGGTCATGCACGTGCGCTTTCCTCCCCAGCTCTAGCAGCAGTGTCACGCTTCCCGTCGAGTGGGTCAAGGGATCTGTGGCTTTCCCACGAAGCTTTCCCACAGGGCTGTCCCACGTGCCACCGTGGTGTGAGTCGATCCTCGGCTTGAAAGTCGAGGCAGTGCAGGGAAAACAGGTTTCCCTAAATGGACTGAGACATCTGGGGGACTCTGGGAATGGTGGCACGACCCTAGAGTTCCTCTCGCCTTTCCTCTGGAGAGCGCCTCCTCTTGAGATGCGACGGGAACGCCGGGAATTCTTTCCCGACCACGCAGGGAAAGATCCCTCCTCTCGAGCTAGGAGGCGGAAACAGCGCTCCTCTGGATGAGGGCGGGACTCTCGTGCTTCCTCTCGAGTGGAGACGGGTATGTCGCGGAACTTCTTGAGTTGCAGCAAGGGTGTGAAGGACCCTTTGGAAGTTCCAGAGGTTAGGTGTGATTAGCCTCGAGACGCCTCAGCGGAAATGGGCCTCATCTCGCCTGGAGGGGAGAACCTCCTGGATTTTCTCGAGTTGCGGCAGGTGCTCTCAACTTACGACGGGTCCTCAGGGACCCGCTCTGGTGGCCTCAGGAAAGGCCAGTCCCCATGCGAGTTGCTCGGGGGCCTCTCGGGATTCCTCTCCCGTCGATGCCGGGGCCTAAGACTGCCGGGAGCCAGTGTGAGCAAGCCCGCCCGTGACAAGGTTATGAGGAAGGAAGCTGACATACGCAAGGCGTGCTCAGACTTCAGGGACCCCTCTGGAAGTTTTTAAGCATGTACCCCAACAAATATCTGCCGGTTTTTGTGCTCTGCTTTTTCACTCTTCTGACCTTTTCTGGAAAAAGTCAATTCAGCGCGTTAGTCTTCTGCATTTGAAAGAGTGTTTCAATCCAAAAACCCTCTGATGGCTTTCTAGCCTGCCTGTAGGACTCGTACAGCTGCGCTTGTGATTGTTTGAGGCCTCCTGACCGCAGGAGGCACAGGAAGCTTAAAACATCCTAGGAATGCAGGAGCTTTCGAGGAGTCAAAATCTTTAGAATAGGACTGATTAAAAGTTTCATTTTTTGGGTCAATGCTTGCTGCCAAATTTTCATATCCTTTATTTTTAGATATAGTTGGTATATAGAAAAACAAGTAGTAGACCTGGTATTAGCAACATTATATCTTTGAGTTAAGTACCTTCTTTGTTATAACCCACTGCACATTTGTTCTATAGAGATGTAACTTTAATGCTTTAAGGAGATGCAGATTAAAGAAAAACACTTCAGGGGAAACAAAATTAACGTTCATTAAGGAACAGAGCCAAAAAGTGTTAACAAGCCTCTTGGCCAGAAGATAATGTAAATCACCTGAGACCTTTTGTATACAAAATGATATACAGAAAGAATCTGGGTTGTGAACGCTACATAATTTTGTGTTATCCATTGATCTCCATGTTTTATCAAAAATATAAAAGGCCTTGTGAACAATAAAGGAGGAGACCAGGGTCCGGGGGCCAGTTTCTCGGACCAGCTTCTCGAACTAGTCTCTCAGCCTGGTTTCTTGGGACTCTGGCTCCCCCCGTGTCTTTCTCTCTCTTTCTTCTTCTCTACCTTTCCTTCTCTCTGCTCTTTACTTTAACTTCAGGCTGAATCTCCACCTGGAGTGCGGAGGCTAGCAAGGTCTACTTACTTGCCCTGGCTGTTAAGACCCGCACGAAAGGGAGCTTAAGGCGAGGCACCCTTAGATATTCAAGCGGGCGCCGGTGGCCCAAAGTAGGTGGTGCAAATTCCTTGTGTGGAATTTTATTGGCCTTCCGCGTAAACCAAGCTATTCAGCCCTCTTCCTCCACTTAATCTTCTTACTACACTATAGTTTCCAAATCTAATCTTACATTAATAAATAAACAAGTCTTTCCACGACAACGCCGTCCACAGTTCGAATTCCCTGGATCCACCGGGGCTGGAGCCCGGCATAAGACCTTGAGTGGAGTCGGTGCCGGAACCTGAGGATTCCTCTCCAGTGCTGACATGGATCTTGGGGTACTTCTGGAGTCTCCCCAGGGGAGTCAGTCTTCGTCGCGAGTGGGGTATGCACGTGCGCTTTCCTCCCGAGCTGTAGCAGCAGTGTCATGCTCCCCTTCGCGTGGATCAAGGGATCTGTGGCTTTCCCACGTGGCTTCCCACAGGGCTGTCCCACGTGCCACCGTGCTGTGAGTTGATCCTCGGCTTGAAAGTCGAGGTAGTGCAGGGAAAACAGGTTTCCCTGGAATGGACTGAGACATCTGGGGGACTCTGGGAAGGGTGGCACGACCCTGGCGTTCCTCTCGCCTTTCCTGTGGAGAGCGCCTCCTCTTGAGATGCGACGGGAACGCCGGGAATACTTTCCCGACCACGCAGGGAAAGATCCCTCCTCTTGAGCTAGGAGGCGGAAACGGCGCTCCTCTGGATGAGGGAGGGACTCTCGTGATTCCTCTCGAGTGGAGACGGATATGTCGGGGAACTTCTTGAGTTGCAGCAAGGGTGTGAAGGACCCTTTGGAAGTTCCAGAGGTTAGGTGTGATTAGCCTCGAGACGCCTCAGCGGAAATGGGCCTCATCTCGCCTGGAGGGGAGAACCTCCTGGATTTTCTCGAGTTGTGGCAGGTGCTCTCTACCTACACGGGGACCTCAGGGACCCGCTCTGGTGGCCTCAGGAAAGGCAGGTCCCCAACGAGTTGCTCGGGGTCATCTCGGGATTCCTCTCCCGTCGATGCCGGGGCCTAAGGCCTTGTGTGGAGACGCTGCCGGAACCTGAGGATTCCTCCCCAGTGCTGGACATGGATTTGGGGTATTTCTGGAGTCTCCCCAGGGGAGTCAGTCCTCGTCTCGAATTGGGGCATTCACGTGCGATTTCCTCTCGAGCTGTAGCAGCAGTGTCACGCTTCCCTTCGCGTGAATCAAGGGATCTGTGGCTTTCCCACTAGGCTTTCCCACAGGGCTGTCCCACGTGCCACCGTGGTGTGAGTAGATCCTGGCTTGAAAGTCGAGGCAGTGCAGGGAAAAAAGGTTTCCCTGGAATGGACTGAGACATCTGAAGGACCCTGGGAATGGTGGCACGACCCTGGAGTTCCTCTCGCCTTTCCTGTGGAGAGCGCCTCTTCTTGAGATGCGACGGGATCGTCGGGAATTCTTTCCTGAACACGCAGGGAAAGGATCCCTCCTCTCGATCTAGGAGGGGGAAACGGGGCTCCTCTGGATGTGGGCCGGACTCTCGTGCTTCCTCTCGAGTGGAGACGGGTATGTCGGGGAACTTCTTGACTTGCAGCAAGGGTGTGAAAGACCCTTTGGAAGTTCCAGAGGTTAGGTGTGATTAGCCTCGAGACACCTCAGCGGAAATGGGCCTCATCTCGCCTGGAAGGTAGAACCTCCTGATTTTCTCGAGTTGTGGCAGGTGCTCTCGACTTACGACCTGGACCTCAGGGACCCGCTCTCGTGGCCTCAGGAAAGGCCAGTCCCCATGCGAGTTGCTCGGGGGCCTATCGGGATTCCTCTCCCGTCGATGCCGGGGCCTAAGACCTTGTGTGGAGTCGTTTGCGGAACCTGAGGATTCCACTCCAGGGCTGGCATGGATCTTGGGGTAATTTTGGAGTCTCCCCAGGGGAGTCAGTCCACGTCTCGACTGGGGGCATGCACGTGCGCTTTCCTCCCCAGCTGTAGCAGCAGTGTCACGCTTCATTTCGCGTGGATCAAGGGATCTGTGGCTTTCCCTCGAAGCTTTCCCACGAGGCTTTCCCACGAATCTTTCCCACAGGGCTCTCCCACGTGCCACCGTGGTGTGAGTCGATCCTCGGATTGAAAGTCGAGGCAGTGCACGGAAAACAGTTTTCCCTGGAATGGACTGAGACATCTGGGGGGCTCTGGAAATGGTGGCACGACCCTGGAGTTCCTCTCGCCTTTCCTGTGGAGAGCGCCTCCTCTTGAAATGTGACAGGAATGCGGGGAATTCTTTCCCCACGACGCAGGGAAAGGATCCCTCCTCTCGAGCTAGGAGGCGGAAATGGGGCTCCTCTGGATGTAGGCGGGACTCTCGTGCTTCCTGTTGAGTGGAGACGAGGATGTCGGGGAACTTCTTGAGTTGCAGCAAGGGTGTGAAGGACCCTTTGGAAGTTCCAGAGGTTAGGTGTGATTTGCCTCCAAACGCCTCAGCGGAAATGGGCCTCATCTCTCCTGGAGGGGAGAACCTCCTGGATTTTCTCGAGTTGCGGCAGGTGCTCTCGACTTACGACGGGGACCTCAGGGACCCGCTCTGGTGGCCTCACGAAAGGCCAGTCCCCATGCCAGTTGCTCGGGGGCCTCTCGGGATTCCTCTCCCGTCGATGCCGGGGCCTAAGACCTTGTGTTGAGTCGGTGCCGGAACCTGAGGATTCCTCTCCAGTACTGACATGGACCTTGTGGTACTTCTGGAGTCTCCCCAGCGGAGTAAGTCCTCGACTGGTGTGGGGGCATGCACGTGCTATTTCCTCCCGAGCTGTAGCAGCAGTGTCACGCTCCCCTTCGCGTGGATCAAGGGATCTGTGGCTTTCCCTCGAGGCTTTCCCACGAGGCTTTCCCACGAAGTTTTACCACAGGGCTATCCCACGTGCGACCGTGGTGTGAGTCGATCCTCGGCTTGAACGTCGAGGCAGTGCAGGGAAAACAGGTGTCCCTGGAATGGACGGAGACATCTGGGGGCTCTGGGAATGGTGGCACGACCCTGGAGTTCCTCTCGCCTTTTCTGTGGAGAGCACCTCATCTTGAGATGCGACGGGAACGCCAGGAATTCTTTCCAGACCAGGCAGGGAAAGGATCCCTCCTCTCGAGCTAGGAGGCGGAAAGGGGGCTCCTCTGGATGTTGTCGGGACTCTTGTGCTTCCTCGCGATTGGAGACGGGTATGTCGGGGAACTTCTTGAGTTGCAGCAAGGGTGTGAAGGACCCTTTGGAAGTTCCAGAGTTTAGGTGTGATTAGCCTCGAGACACCTAAGCGGAAATGGGCCTCATCTCGCCTGGAAGGTAGAACCTCCTGATTTTCTCGAGTTGTGGCAGGTGCTCTCGACTTACGACGGGGACCTCAGGGACCCGATCTCGTGGCCTCAGGAAAGGCCAGTCCCCATGCGAGTTGCTCGGGGGCCTATAGGGATTCCTCTCCCGTCGATGCCGGGGCCTAAGACCTTGTGTGGAGTCGTTTGCGGAACCTGAGGATTCCTCTCCAGGGCTAGCATGGATCTTGGGGTAATTCTGGAGTCTCCCCAGGGGAGTCAGTCCACGTCTCGAGTGGGGGCATGCACGTGCGCATTCCTCCCCAGCTCTAGCAGCCGTGTCACGCTTCCCGACGAGTGGATCAAGGGATCTGTGGCTTTCCCTAGAGGCTTTCCCACAGGGCTGTCCCACGTGTCACCGTGCAGTGAGTCGATCCTCGGCTTGAAAGTCGAGGCAGTGCAGGGAAAACAGGTGTCCCTGGAATGGACGGAGACATCTGGGGGACTCTAGTAATGGTGGCACGACCCTGGAGTTCCTCTGGCCTTTCCTGTGGAGAGCACCTCATCTTGAGATGTCACGGGAACGCCAGGAATTCTTTCCAGAACAGGCAGGGAAAGGATCCCTTCTCTCGCGCTAGGAGGCGGAAACGGGGCTCCTATGGATGTGGGCGGGACTCTCGTGCTTCCTCTCGAGTGGAGACGGGTATGTCGGGGAACTTCTTGAGTTGCAGCAAGGGTGTGAAGGACCCTTTGGAAGTTCCAGAGGTTAGGTGTGATTAGCCTCGAGAAGCCTCAGCGGAAATGGGCCTCATCTCGCCTGGAGGGGAGAACCTCCTGGATTTTCTCGAGTTGCGGCATGTGCCTCTCGACTTACGACGGGGACCTCAGGGACACGCTCTGGTGGCCTCAGGAAAGGCCAGTCCCCAAGCGAGTTGCTCGGGGGCCTCTCGAGATTCCTCTCCTGTCGATGCCGGGGCCTAAGACCTTGTGTGGAGTCGGTGCCGGAACCTGAGGATTCCTCTCCAGTGCTGACATGGATCTTGCGGTACTTCCTGAGTCTCCCCTGGGGAGTCAGTCCTCCTCTCGAGTGGGGCATGCACGTGCGCTTTCCTCCCCAGCTCTAGCAGCAGTGTCACGCTTCCCGTCGAGTGGGTCAAGGGATCTGTGGCTTTCCCACGAAGCTTTCCCCACAGGGCTGTCCCACGTGCCACCGTGGTGTGAGTCGATCCTCGGCTTGAAAGTCGAGGCAGTGCAGGGAAAACAGGTTTCCCTAAATGGACTGAGACATCTGGGGGACTCTGGGAATGGTGGCACGACCCTAGAGTTCCTCTCGCCTTTCCTCTGGAGAGCGCCTCTCTTGAGATGCGACGGGAACGCCGGGAATTCTTTCCCGACCACGCAGGGAAAGATCCCTCCTCTCGAGCTAGGAGGCGGAAACAGCGCTCCTCTGGATGAGGGCGGGACTCTCGTGCTTCCTCTCGAGTGGAGACGGGTATGTCGCGGAACTTCTTGAGTTGCAGCAAGGGTGTGAAGGACCCTTTAGAAATTCCAGAGGTAGGTGTGATTAGCCTCGAGATGCCTCAGCGGAAATGGGCCTCATCTCGCCTGGAGGGGAGAACCTCCTGGATTTTCTCGAGTTGCGGCAGGTGCTCTTGACTTACGTCGGGGACCTCAGGGACCCGCTCTGGTGGCCTCAGGAAAGGCCAGTCCCCATACGAGTTGTTCGGGTGCCTCTCGGTATTCCTCTCCCGTTGATGCCGGGACCTAAGACCTTGTTTGGAGTCGGTGCCAGAACCTGAGGATTCCTCTCCAATGCTGACATGGATTTGGGTACTTCTGGAGTATCCCAGGGGAGTCAGTCATCGTCTCGAATTGGGGCATGCACGTGCGATTTCCTCTCGGCTGTAGCAGCTGTGTCACGCTTCCCTTCACGTGGATCAAGGGATCTGTGTCTTTCCCTCGAGGCTTGCCCAGGAGGCTTTCCCACAGGGCTGTCCACGTGCCACCGTGGTGTGAGTCGATCCTCGGCTTGAAATTCGAGCAGTGCAGGAAAAACAGGTTTCCCTGGAATGGACTGAGACATCTGGGGGACTCTGGAATGGTGGCATGACCCTGGAGTTCCTCTCGCCTTTCCTGTGGAGAGCGCCTCCTCTTGGGATGCGACCGGAAACGCCGGGAATTCTTTCCCGACCACGCAGGGGAAGGATCCCTCCTACTCTAGCTAGGAGGCGGAAACGGGGCTCCTCTGGATGAGGGCGTGACTCTCGTGATTCCTCTCGAGTGGAGACGGGTATGTCGGGAAACTTCTTCAGTTGCAGCAAGGGTGTGAAAGACCCTTTGTAAGTTCCAGATGTTAGGTGTGATTAGCCTCGAGATGCCTCAGCGGAAACGGGCCTCATCTCGCCTGGAGGGAGAACCTGCTGGATTTTCTCGAGTTGCGGCATGTGCTCTCGACTTACGACGGGGACCTCAGGGACCCGCTCTGGTGGCCTCAGGAAAGACCAGTCCCCATGCGAGTTGCTCGGGGACTCACGGGATTCCTCTCCCATCGATGCCGTGGCCTAAGACCTTGTGTGGAGTCGGTTGCGGAACCTGAGGATTCCTCTCCAGGGCTGACATGCATCTTGGGTACTTCTGGAGTCTCCCCAAGGGAGTCAGTCCTCGTATCGAGTGGGGTCATGCACGTGCGCTTTCCTCCCCAGCTCTAGCAGCAGTGTCACGCTTCCCGTCGAGTGGGTCAAGGGATCTGTGGCTTTCCCACGAAGCTTTCCCACAGGCTGTCCCACGTGCCACCGTGGTGTGAGTCGATCCTCGGCTTGAAAGTCGAGGCAGTGCAGGGAAAACAGGTTTCCCTAAATGGACTGAGACATCTGGGGGACTCTGGGAATGGTGGCACGACCCTAGAGTTCCTCTCGCCTTTCCTCTGGAGAGCGCCTCCTCTTGAGATGCGACGGGAACGCCGGGAATTCTTTCCCGACCACGCAGGGAAAGATCCCTCCTCTCGAGCTAGGAGCGGAAACAGCGCTCCTCTGGATGAGGCGGGACTCTCGTGCTTCCTCTCGAGTGGAGACGGGTATGTCGCGGAACTTCTTGAGTTGCAGCAAGGTGTGAAGGACCTTTGGAAGTTCCAGAGGTTAGGTGTGATTAGCCTCGAGACGCCTCAGCGGAAATGGGCCTCATCTCGCCTGGAGGGGAGAACCTCCTGGATTTCTCGAGTTGCGGCAGGTGCTCTCAACTTACGACGGGTCCCTCAGGGACCCGCTCTGGTGGCCTCAGGAAAGGCCAGTCCCATGCGAGTTGCTCGGGGCTCTCGGGATTCCTCTCCCGTCGATGCCGGGGCCTAAGACTGCCGGGAGCCAGTGTGAGCTAGCCCGCCGTGACAAGGTTATGAGGAAGGAAGCTGACATACGCAAGGCGTGCTCAGACTTCAGGGACCCCTCTGGAATTTTTAAGCATGTACCCCAACAAATATCTGCGGTTTTTGTGCTCTGCTTTTTCACTCTTCTGACCTTTTCTGGAAAAAGTCAATTCAGCGCGTTAGTCTTCTGCATTTTGAAAGAGTGTTTCAATCCAAAAACCCTCTGATGGCTTTCTAGCCTGCCTGTAGGACTCGTACAGCTGCGCTTGTGATTGTTTGAGGCCTCCTGACCGCAGGAGGCACAGGAAGCTTAAAACATCCTAGGAATGCAGGAGCTTTCGAGGAGTCAAAATCTTTAGAATAGGACTGATTAAAGTTTCATTTTTTGGGTCAATGCTTGCTGCCAAATTTTCATATCCTTTATTTTTAGATATAGTTGGTATATAGAAAAACAAGTAGTAGACCTGGTATTAGCAACATTATATCTTTGAGTTAAGTACCTTCTTTGTTATACCCACTGCACATTTGTTCTATAGAGATGTAACTTTAATGCTTTAAGGAGATGCAGATTAAAGAAAAACACTTCAGGGGAAACAAAATTAACGTTCATTAAGGAACAGAGCCAAAAAGTGTTAACAAGCCTCTTGGCCAGAAGATAATGTAAATCACCTGAGACCTTTTGTATACAAAATGATATACAGAAAGAATCTGGGTTGTGAACGCTACATAATTTTGTGTTATCCATTGATCTCCATGTTTTATCAAAAATATAAAAGGCCTTGTGAACAATAAAGGAGGAGACCAGGGTCCGGGGGCCAGTTTCTCGGACCAGCTTCTCGAACTAGTCTCTCAGCCTGGTTTCTTGGGACTCTGGCTCCCCCCGTGTCTTTCTCTCTCTTTCTTCTTCTCTACCTTTCCTTCTCTCTGCTCTTTACTTTAACTTCAGGCTGAATCTCCACCTGGAGTGCGGAGGCTAGCAAGGTCTACTTACTTGCCCTGGCTGTGTTAAGACCCGCACGAAAGGGAGCTTAAGGCGAGGCACCCTTAGATATTCAAGCGGGCGCCGGTGGCCCAAAGTAGGTGGTGCAAATTCCTTGTGTGGAATTTTATTGGCCTTCCGCGTAAACCAAGCTATTCAGCCTCTTCCTCCACTTAATCTTCTTACTACACTATAGTTTCCAAATCTAATCTTACATTAATAAATAAACAAGTCTTTCCACGACAACGCCGTCCACAGTTCGAATTCCCTGGATCCACCGGGGCTGGAGCCCGGCATAAGACCTTGAGTGGAGGGTGGCCCGGAACCTGAGGATTCCTCTCCAGTGCTGACATGGATCTTGGGGTACTTCTGGAGTCTCCCCAGGGGAGTCAGTCTTCGTCGCGAGTGGGGGTATGCACGTGCGCTTTCCTCCCGAGCTGTAGCAGCAGTGTCATGCTCCCCTTCGCGTGGATCAAGGGATCTGTGGCTTTCCCACGTGGCTTCCCACAGGGCTGTCCCACGTGCCACCGTGCTGTGAGTTGATCCTCGGCTTGAAAGTCGAGGTAGTGCAGGGAAAACAGGTTTCCCTGGAATGGACTGAGACATCTGGGGGACTCTGGGAAGGGTGGCACGACCCTGGCGTTCCTCTCGCCTTTCCTGTGGAGAGCGCCCCTCTTGAGATGCGACGGGAACGCCGGGAATACTTTCCCGACCACGCGCAGGGAAAGATCCCTCCTCTTGAGCTAGGAGGCGGAAACGGCGCTCCTCTGGATGAGGGAGGGACTCTCGTGATTCCTCTCGAGTGGAGACGGATATGTCGGGGAACTTCTTGAGTTGCAGCAAGGGTGTGAAGGACCCTTTGGAAGTTCCAGAGGTTAGGTGTGATTAGCCTCGAGACGCCTCAGCGGAAATGGGCCTCATCTCGCCTGGAGGGGAGAACCTCCTGGATTTTCTCGAGTTGTGGCAGGTGCTCTCTACCTACACGGGGACCTCAGGGACCCGCTCTGGTGGCCTCAGGAAAGGCAGGTCCCCAACGAGTTGCTCGGGTCATCTCGGGATTCCTCTCCCGTCGATGCCGGGGCCTAAGGCCTTTGTGTGGAGACGCTGCCGAACCTGAGGATTCCTCCCCAGTGCTGACATGGATTTGGGGTATTTCTGGAGTCTCCCCAGGGGAGTCAGTCCTCGTCTCGAATTGGGGGCATTCACGTGCGATTTCCTCTCGAGCTGTAGCAGCAGTGTCACGCTTCCCTTCGCGTGAATCAAGGGATCTGTGGCTTTCCCACTAGGCTTTCCCACAGGGCTGTCCACGTGCCACCGTGGTGTGAGTAGATCCTGGCTTGAAAGTCGAGGCAGTGCAGGGAAAAAAGGTTTTCCCTGGAATGGACTGAGACATCTGGGACCCTGGGAATGGTGGCACGACCCTGGAGTTCCTCTCGCCTTTCCTGTGGAGAGGCCTCTTCTTGAGATGCGACGGGATCGTCGGGAATTCTTTCCTGAACAGCAGGGAAAGGATCC
>NW_017214847.1:0-24320 GCF_001704415.2 Capra hircus
TTATGATATACCTGCCAGGCCTGAATTTTGACATGTGGCTTGGCCTGGAGCCCATTTAACTCTTGGACTGCAGTTTTTCATCTGTAAAATTGTCCTGCTACCTGCTCTGCCCACATCATGAGACCTTCCGATGACCCAAAGAGGTAATCCAGGAAAAGGACTATAAAGTTCACAAAATACAACATAATAGAATGTATCCTCATTAAATTCATTAATAGTGTTATGATTATTATTTTTATGGTATTGAAATGTGATCAAACCCAACGTCTAGTATCTGCAAGTAAAGCTTCTTGACTTTCATCTAATAAAACTGAATCTTCACCCATTGGTTGGCAGACCAGCCTAAAAACCTGTGGAATGTTAAATTTCTGGGCACATTCTTGTTCTCTTTTTATATTCCCTGTGGTTTCTTGTGACTTTACAAAGATCAAGAGGCCACCTCACAGGTTACCTTTCATTCAGGAGGTTGTGGCATCCTATTCATTGTGAAGTTCTGGAAATTTTCCTCCTCATCATAGAAAATGGTGTCACGTGGAGTATCCTTTCCTCACTCTTGCCCCCTGCTTCCTCTTTGGTGACTAAAACTAGAGAAAAGAAATCGGAAACCATGTGTGTTAGAATGGAACACCCATCACAGGACACTTCCAAACTTTCAGACATATTTAGCTCTTGAATATTATGGATCTTTCTTGTATCCTTTGGTGAAATGTTAAACAAAATGGTAGACAAAGTGTAGACTCTCTGAAACCCCCGAGCTGCGTGATTTGAGTACTTGTTCAGCGATGAGCCATGAGGAAGGTTTATGCAGTGTTTGCTATGCCTGTGTCATTTGAGTGCTTCCTTGGTGGGTCAGCTGGTAAAGAATCTACCTGCAATGTGGGAGACCTGGGTTCGATCCCCGGGCTGGGAAGATCCCCTGGAGAAGGGAAAGGCTACCCACTCTACCTTCACCACCTTCCCCATTTTTGTCCCGTCCACTTACGACTTGTGCCATTATTTGTCTTCTTTAAGTTGATTTCTTTTACTTAGAAAGAAATACATTTATTTTAAAAGGAAAATATATAACTATAAGATACATGGAAGGTCAGTATCAGTTCTCATAAATAAAAGATAATGGTAAATATAACAACAATGAGAAAAAAAAGTATTATGTTAGCAATATATTGTAGCCAGCCAAAACCAAGGTCTACTCATTCCTTGTCCAAAAGAAAAAAAAGAAAGAAAGGAAGTCTGTAAGTACCAATTTCCTTTATGAGGAAATAAGGACCAAACGAAAATTTAAAAGTTAATATTTTTGCATTATGTTTTAGTATTTTCTTTATTATGACTTCAGTCATTTAACATTAAACACAGTCACAAACATGGTATAATCATATATTCTGATGGTAGATGGAGATTTTGTCTTTATGGTTATTTTCAGTACTGTGACATGAATTGCTGGGGAGTTACAGCTTTTGAACTTCATTTAAAAATCTATTATTTACCTCATTTCTTAATTAAAGGAAAGAAAGCCTTTATTTCTTTAAGCCAAAGTCTTCACTGTATATCATAAAATCACCACCACATCAGTAAACTACTAAATGATTATTTATTCAAATACCAGTAAGTGCTTGGCACGATATTCTAATTCGGTCCTCACAGCTCTTCAGGTACTAGTGTTAGCTGCTCAGCTTTGTTCTGTCGACTCTTTGCGACCTCCGTGGACTGTAGCCCGCCAGGCTCCTCTGTCCATGGAACTTTCCAGGCAAGAATACTGGGGTGGGTTGCCATTGCCTTCTCCAGGGGATCTTCCCAACCCAGGGATTGAACCTGGGTCTCCCGCATCACAGGCAGATTCTTTACAGGCTGAGCCATTAAACACTATTAAAGAACCCATTTTGCAGATGTGAAAAATAGGCTTTATTTTTCTTGGTTTGGCATGATCACAGAGCTAACAGATCAGATAACTCAGACTGATTCTGGAGCCTGCAATCTTAACTCCTCCTGAAATAATCTTACTGCTAAGAAAAAAAAAAAAGATGGCTAAGTATAATAAGAGGCCATCAGTTCAGTTCAGTCGCTCAGTCATGTCTGACTCTTTGTGACCCCATGAATCGCAGCACGCCCAGGCCTCTTTGTCCATACACCAACGCCAGGAGTTCACTCAGACTCAACGTCCATCGAGTCAGTGATGCCATCCAGCCATCTCATCCTCTGTCGTCCCCTTCTCCTCCTGCCCCCAATCCCTCCCAGCATCAGATCTTTTCCAATGAGTCAACTCTTCGCATGAGGTGGCAAAGTACTGGATGCCAGGGTCCAGCCCCGGTGGATCCAGGGTGATTCGAAGGTGGGGACGGCGTCGGCGTCCTTGAAAAAATACATATTTAATTACAGAGATATAGAGAGATTAGAAACGGATAGTGTAGTAGGAAAATTAGTGGAGAAAAAGAGGCTGAATAACTTGGTTTACATGGAATAGCACCCATGCTCCAGATGGGAATTCAGCCAGAAAAAACGGGGAGCAAGAAAGAAACGACATGGGGTATCAGTCTTTCCGGAAACTGATCCGATTTCTTTATTTTGGGGTTTGCTTATATACCTTTAGTTACACATAGGGATGAATACAGAGTCACACGGGGGTCAGCAGTCCTGACCTTTATCAAAATCAGGTGCTTTTCACATAAATGTATATAATAAAAGGTCTTAGGGATATTACATCATCTTCTGGGCCCATGAGACCCACTGACATTTTATGATCCTTTCTTTCTGGTAACGCAAAAAACTTATTTCTGCCAAGGGTGTTTTTTCTTAAACAAGGCACCCACCCTCCCAAATAAAGTTACATTCCTATAGGGTGAGGGTGTAGTGAGTTACAGTCAAGAAAGGAATTTTATTTAACCCAAGGTTAACATGATTAATCTTAAAGGTTAGTACTTATTTCTCCTATATGCTAGTTAATATTCATTATAAGGGCAGGGAACATGGAGATTTAGCAGCAAACATCAACCCAACAAATGAAAGTCCTTTCACCAATGTTCCTTTAAGATCTATTTAGTCTTAAGATAGTGATAAAGTTACATTTTTTGCATAGCAAGGACACAGTAATTTATAACAAAGTACAGTGATCTATTACAAAAGAGAAAATTCAGTAACTCAAAAAACTCTAGCATTGCTAACCTTAAAAACTACTATATTTCCTTTTCTGTCTTCCAAATACATTGATTAATATATTCCCAGGTGCCTAAGCATATGGAGGCCTGGTGGCAATCATTGACTCAACAATGAGAAAAGCCCTGTGCTAATTAAGACTCTCAAAATACTCCAAAACTGTCTGTGCTGTTTATGGTTGAGAGGTAGTAAACAATCATGTGGCAGGAGTATGGATAATCCTGTCACACAAGATAGTCAGTCAGCAGAGAGATTTGACCTAAGACACCCTTGTCACACCCAGGGCAGGGAATTAGCAGCAATTATTGGCACAACAAATGAAAAACCCTTCACCAATATAATTCATAACCAACCCACTATACTAATAATTTCCAACTCCCCAAAAGAATTTGCCTTTAGTAAGTCTAAAACATCTCGTGCCTCTCAGGTTGGGAGCTGTAAACAATCACATGTGGCCGGACGAACCTATACAGGTGGGCTAGATAACCTTCAGAGGAGTCTGTAAGCTGAAACACTCTTGTCACGCCCAAGAATTTTTATTGCCTTGGAGCTGCATGTTTACTCCTTCTCCGAGAGAAATGGTTATCGGGGAGAGCATAAAACAGACTCTGGTTTTGGGGTAGATGCTCAGGAACAGGGGGTTTCCTGAGGCTTGATCACACCTTTGCATATGCCAAGCCTCCTTCCTCATGACCTTTGCCATGGGCGGAGTTCCTCACGCTGGCCCGCGACAACTGGAGTTTCAGCTTTAGCATCATTCCTTCCAAAGAACACCCAGGACTGATCTCCTTCAGAATGGACTGGTTGGATCTCCTTGCAGTCTGAGGGCCTCTCAAGAGTCTTCTCCAACACCACAGTTCAAAAGCATCAATTCTTCAGCACTCAGCTTTCTTCACAGTCCAACTCTCACATCCATACATGACTACCGGAAAAACCGTAGCCTTGACTAGACAGACATTTGTTGGCAAAGTAATGTCTCTGCTTTTCAACATGCTATCTAGGTTGGTCATAGCTTTTCTTCCAAGGAGTAAGCGTCTTTTAATTTCATGGCTGCAGTCACCATCAGCAGTGATTTGGAGCCCCCAAAAATAAAGTCTGACACTGTTTCCCCATCTGTTTCCCATGAAGTGATGGGACCAGATGCCATGATCTTCGTTTTTTGAATGTTGAGCTTTAAACCAACTTTTTCACTCTCCACTTTCACTTTCCTCAAGAGGCTTTTTAGTTCCTCTTCACTTTCTGCCATGAGGGTGGTGTCATCTGCATATCTGAGGTTATTGATATTTCTCCAGGCAGTCTTGATTCCAGCTTGTGCCTCTTCCAGCCCAGCATTTCTCATGATGTACTCTGCATAGAAGTTAAATAAGCAGGGTGAAAATATAGTTAATTATTATTATTTTTTCTTAAGTATGCTAATCATCTACCTCACTGAAATTGACAATCTGAAGTTTCTGTATCATTGAAAGAGCGAACGTTACCATTTGGATTTAGGTTCAGGAGGTAAAGTAAATAAGCACATATCCAAGAATAACAAAATACATTTTGCTGATTTTTCTTGTTTTAGTTTGTTTTCAAATGAATGTTCAACCTCCCTCTCTCTCTTCCATTTCGTCCCCTCCCTCCTTCCCTTCTTTCCTTCATATTGCTTTACTTAAATTCCTTTATATGATGTTATTTTATTAACAAAACTTGAAAGATAAATTTAAGAGGAATTTTCCGAGGGTATTCATAGAGCCAGGCAAGAGTAAAAATTCCAGAAGTCTGCAGAACCCAAGTGGGAAGGATTTTATTTAAAATTGCCAGCAGTGACTCCCGCCACTATTTTACTCTGTGCCCTTTGATCATTACTTCATTCCTATTTCCATGTCCTTTATGGCAGGTTTTCTCAACCTTGGTACTGTCGATATGGTAGGCAGATAATTCTTTACTGGAAGTGACTGCCTTGTACATTGTAAGGTGTCTAGCAGTATTCCTAGGCTTTGCCTACTGGACGCCAGCCCTACCCCTTAACTGTGACAATCAAAATGGTTATCAGGAACTTCCCTGGTGGTCCAGTGGTTAAAAAATCTGCCTTCTAATGCAGGGGACATGGTTTCTATTCCTGGTCAGGGAACTTAGACCCCACATGCCTTGGGCAACTAAGCCTGTGCCACAGCTAGAGAGGCTGGGCACTCTAGAGCCCTGAGCACCTCAACAAAGATGCAGAACAGCCAAATAAAAACAGCAGACTTTGCAAAATTGTTCCTGATGAAGAACTGTGGCTAGGGATTACCTAGGCTTGTGGTTCTTCTCTGCTCATTTTGCTGTTAATTGATATCTGTTATTGTAGCTGTGGTGGTGGTATCATCGTCCCATCCACCTTTATTGAAGCTCCTCTCTCTGCTTAGAGAGAGGACAGACTTAGAACTCTTTAGGTTATAATAAAATCTAGCTTGATTTTCAAGGCATAGCAGTGGAGGTATTTTTAAAAAAAAGATGGCATTATAACATATGTATCTAAACGTTTTTACTTTGATTTCAGTTAGTGAAGCTAAATTTCTAGCAGATTGTCTTCCCAAAGAAAGATATTTCTGAAGGTACTTATCAAGCACTGTGAGTTTTGGAAGTGAATGAAAGCCTTATCAGCCTGAGCGGGCCTGGGATCACTGTGAAAATCAGAAAAGGGATGGACAACGCTGCTTGCTTTTTGGCTAAGCTGAGGTTTCCAGGATTCCAGGGGCATCTTTTTTTCACCAGCATAAGCTGGTATTATGCTTCACTTTTTTGTTCAATTAGAGAAAAGAACAGAACATCTTGCTATATGATGTAGTGACATGAACCAGAAGATATGATACTCACAGTCCTCATTTAGATTCTAAGAGTTGCCCTGTCACTACTGGGCAAACTCTCCTGAAGCCTTTTGAAAACCCCAAGACATAAGTGCCATCATTTGATGGATCATTGACTCAAAATTCACATCAGCAGCACCATTTCTAATTCTTACCTGTTAGACCAGTAAAACAGCCTGGTGTGCTTTGTTGGAAAGGATGATGGAAGCAGAGGAAAGTGAAAATACAGTGAAGGGCTTAGAATGAAAAACTTGAGAAAGATTTTATAGGAGAAGGGTGTTGGCGATGGAACCTAGCAAGCACAGCTTTTCTCTCATTGCCACTTGGAAATTGCCTATATTCATAATATTTTCCTGAGCAGTTGCTATGCGAAGGCTAAGTTTCAGAAGAGTGTAGCAATTATGTAAAGACACTCTTGGAAGCAGGTCTTCTTGTGTAAGCTGTGCTTTTGGCTGCGTTGAAAAGATAGCACTTTCTGTTTCCGTTTCCATCATGTCACTATTGTCCGCGTCTTACTCTGCTCTTACTCAGATCATGTTAGTTTATTCCTCTCTTTTATGCCTGGAGACTCTCCTCTCGATTTATTCTCTCTCAGAAGTATTCCATTCTACTTCCCTATGGTCAAAACCAGTATTCAAAGAAAAATGTTCAAGTCATTTTGGAGAGGCACTGATAAGGTACTCTGCACCTTTCTAAAACACAGAAGTTATTACTAATTGATCCTTTGATATAATTGCTTTAAGGTACTACTTCTGCATGTTTAATAGTGAGATTAATGTATTAGTTATGGTGAGATAAATTTAAGGTATAAATTATTTTGAGAACCCCATAAACACCTGTCTGTTTTCGTGATGAATGAAACTGATTAAGGCTTTTACCACTACAACTCAAACAAGCAGATAGAATTCACTGGAACATAAGGTTTAATGTTATTATTAATGAAATTTCATTGTTTCACCTACCTACTTCGTAAGTACCTTTCTTTTCTATTGTCACTTGTTTCTGTGTTTTAGATGTGTTGATTTAACAGTCCTCAGTGCCCCGCGTTGAGGATAGATAGCAGCATAATTAAATAGGTATATTCATCTCCATGCATGTTTTACGCTCTGCTCTAAAGTTTATCTGGGGAATGTGGACATAGTATGAACTCATCCATGGGTTATTTTAAGTGAATTGTAGAGTTCAAGACTGCAGAAACTTTCAGATGTCATCTGCTGGAGACTTCAAAATAAAATCCCTTAAAAAGAGATAGATTATAGGCTATAATGGTACCAGGAATCCTAAGTGCTGTCAGCACGGACCTCTTTAGAACCTGTTGAGACTCAGTGTTGTGAAATGACTTGGAATAAATTCCCATAGCTGGTTAAAAGAAGTTGAGGCAACATCTTCTTTTCTTGGGCTCCAGCATTACCCAAAGCTTTTCTTTGTCAACTTTAACTTCTTCTGTGATAGTATTCCTTTGAGGGTGCTTATGAAATTGGTTTCATTTCAAACAGTGAAACAGTTCAAGTCTTCTTAAAATTAGGCAGTTAAGTAAAAGCTGGACTTTTTAAGCTCAGAACTTTGAAATAAACATATATAAGGGTAAAAAAAAAAATCTTCTTAAATAAATTCCTAATCTTAGACCCTGAGTAAAAGTGTTTTGCCATATTGACCTCAAGCCTTTCCTTTGGCTTGGCTGTCCCCCTCCCCAGCTTTTTTAATGAGTCGGTTCTATGTAGGGCCTAGCATAAGTCAGCACACTGGAGGTGCTCCACCAAGTCTGTTGTTTTTTTCACTTGCATTTTCACACATAGTTTCTGATTGTGCTTACAGGGCACACTGAACTACACATACTCTCTCACTCCAAAATCTGTCACCTTAAAGCAAAGCAAAATCCTTCCCTTCTTGCTCAATGGATGACTGGGTAGTTAGCTGTTCTTTGCACATATTCATGTTGAGTAGGTGCTGGATAACATCACTTGTTCTTTTTTTAATGTGACTCATGACAAAATTACCCCAGCTTTCAGTAATATCAAGGGAGAAAAAAAAAAAAAAAAACTTGCCATCTGCAATTTACTGCTTTTAACCTGAAAAACAGGATCTAAAATGATACTCGGATACTTTGGAGGCTTCACGCGTTATAGGCAGAAACTGGCAGATGGCACAGGGTAGGCTGGGCAACTCAAGAAGAGAAGGCGGAACCGAGTAGGCAGTGGTGTGGAAGAGCTTTGGAAAAGGTCATGACCATTTTTTAAATCAGAGAGAATTAATTACTTCCTTTCGTCTCCAAATAGCCAGAATGTGGATGTTCTCAGCAACACTTTGTGGTTGGTCTCTCGGGAGGGAAACTCAGTGTGATACGAGGGGTATCAGTTATGTCTGTGGATAAGGAGACTATCCTAACCTTTAATTTTAAGCCATACAACTTGAAATGCCTACTCAATGTAAGATTGTTGTTTCTCCTCTTTGTATAATGCATTCACTTGGATTTCTATAACTGGAAATTAACAGCATCATAATTTACTTTGGAGATGCGAGCATAAAAAAGGATACATGGAGCAATTCCTAAAACTTTATTTTCTTTGGACATATTCTTTTTTTTTTTTTTTTTAATTTTTTTATTTTTTTTTTTAAATTTTAAAATCTTTAATTCTTACATGCGTTCCCAAACATGAACCCCCCTCCCACCTCCCTCCCCACAACATCTCTCTGGGTCATCCCCATGCACCTGCCCCAAGCAAGCTGCACCCTACGTCAGACATGGACTGGCGATTCAATTCTTACATGACAGTATACAAGTTAGAATTCCCATTCTCCCAAATCATCCCACCCTCTCCCTCTCCCTCTGAGTCCAAAAGTCCGTTATACACATCTGTGTCTTTTTTCCTGTCTTGCATACAGGGTCGTCATTGCCATCTTCCTAAATTCCATATATATGTGTTAGTATACTGTATTGGTGTTTTTCTTTCTGGCTTACTTCACTCTGTATAATTGGCTCCAGTTTCATCCATCTCATCAGAACTGATTCAAATGAATTCTTTTTAACGGCTGAGTAATACTCCATTGTGTATATGTACCACAGCTTTCTTATCCATTCATCTGCTGATGGACATCTAGGTTGTTTCCATGTCCTGGCTATTATAAACAGTGCTGCGATGAATATTGGGGTACATGTGTCTCTTTCAATTCTGGTTTCCTCCGTGTGTATGCCCAGCAGTGGGATTGCTGGGTCATAAGGTAGTTCTATTTGCAATTTTTTAAGGAATCTCCACACTGTTCTCCATAGTGGCTGTACTAGTTTGCATTCCCACCAACAGTGTAGGAGGGTTCCCTTTTCTCCACACCCTCTCCAGCATTTATTGCTTGCAGATTTTTGGATCGCAGCCATTCTGACTGGTGTGAAGTGGTACCTCATTGTGGTTTTGATTTGCATTTCTCTAATAATGAGTGATGTTGAGCATCTTTTCATGTGTTTGTTAGCCATCCGTATGTCTTCTTTGGAGAAATGTCTATTTAGTTCTTTGGCCCATTTTTTGATTGGGTCGTTTATTTTTCTGGAATTGAGCTGCAGAAGTTGCTTGTATATTTTTGAGATTAGTTGTTTGTCAGTTGTTTCATTTGCTATTATTTTCTCCCATTCAGAAGGCTGTCTTTTCACCTTGCTTATATTTTCCTTTGTTGTACAGAAGCTTTTAATTTTAATTAGATCCCATTTGTTTATTTTTGCTTTTATTTCCAGAATTCTGGGAGGTGGATCATAGAGGATCCTGCTGTGATTTATGTCTGAGAGTGTTTTGCCTATGTTCTCCTCTAGGAGTTTTATAGTTTCTGATCTTACATTTAGATCTTTAATCCATTTTGAGTTTATTTTTGTGTGCGGTGTTAGAAAGTGATCTAGTTTCATTCTTTTACAAGTGGTTGACCAGTTTTCCCAGCACCACTTGTTAAAGAGATTGTCTTTACTCCATTGTATATTCTTGCCTCCTTGGTCAAAGATAAGGTGTCCATATGTGTGTGGATTTATCTCTGGGCTTTCTATTTTGTTCCATTGATCTATATGTCTGTCTTTGTGCCAGTACCATACTGTCTTGATGACTGTGGCTTTGTAGTAGAGCCTGAAGTCAGGCAAGTTGATTCCTCCAGTTCCATTTTTCTTTCTCAAGATTGCTTTGGCTATTCGAGGTTTTTTGTGTTTCCATACAAATCTTGAAATTATTTGTTCTAGTTCTGTGAAAAATGTGGCTGGTAGCTTGACAGGGATTGCATTAAATTTGTAAATTGCTTTGGGTAGTATACTCATTTTCACTATATTGATTCTTCCGATCCATGAACATGGTATATTTCTCCATCTATTAGTGTCCTCTTTGATTTCTTTCATCAGTGTTTTATAGTTTTCTATATATATGTCTTTAGTTTCTTTAGGTAGATATATTCCTAAGTATTTTATTCTTTTCGTTGCAATGGTGAATGGAATTGTTTCCTTAATTTCTTTTTCTACTTTCTCATTATTCGTGTATAGGAATGCAAGGGATTTCTGTGTGTTGATTTTATATCCTGCAACTTTACTATATTCATTGATGAGCTCTAGTAATTTTCTGGTGGAGTCTTTAGGGTTTTCCATGTAGAGGATCATGTCATCTGCAAACAGTGAGAGTTTTACCTCTATATGCTGCTTACAAGAGACCCACCTCAAAACAAGGGACACATACAGACTGAAAGTGAAGGGCTGGAAAAAGATATACCACGCAAATAGAGACCAAAAGAAAGCAGGAGTGGCAATACTCATATCCGATAAAATAGACTTTAAAACAAAGGCTGTGAAAAGAGACAAAGAAGGCCACTACATAATGATCAAAGGAACAATCCAAGAAGAAGATATAACAATTATAAATATATATGCCCCCAATATAGGAGCCCCGCAATATGTAAGACAAATGCTAACAAGTATGAAAGGGGAAATCAACAATAACACAATAATAGTGGGAGACTTTAATACCCCACTCACACCTATGGACAGATCAACTAAACAGAAAATTAACAAAGAAACGCAAACTTTAAATGATACATTAGATCAGTTAGACCTAATTGATATCTATAGGACATTTCACCCCAAAACAATGAATTTCACTTTTTTTTCAAGTGCTCATGGAACCTTCTCCAGGATAGATCACATCCTGGGCCATAAATCTAAACTTGATAAATTCAAAAAAATCGAAATCATTCCAAGCATCTTTTCTGACCATAATGCATTAAGATTAGATCTCAATTACAGGAGAAAAACTATTAAAAATTCCAACATATGGAGGTTGAACAACACACTTCTGAATAACCAACAAATCACAGAAGAAATCAAAAAAGAAATCAAAATATGCATAGAAACTAATGAAAATGAAAACACAACAACCCAAAACCTGTGGGACACTATAAAAGCAGTGCTAAGAGGAAAGTTCATAGCAATACAGGCATACCTCAAGAAACAAGAAAAAAGTCAAATAAATAACCTAACTCTGCAACTAAAGCAACTAGAAAAGGAAGAGTTGGAGAACCCCAGAGTTAGTAGAAGGAAAGAAATCTTAAAAATTAGGGCAGAAATAAATGCAAAAGAAACAAAAGAGACCATAGCAAAAATTAACAAAGCCAAAAGCTGGTTCTTTGAAAGGATAAATAAAATTGACAAACCATTAGCCAGACTCATCAAGAAGCAAAGAGAGAAAAATCAAATCAATAAAATTAGAAATGAAAATGGAGAGATCACAACAGACAACACAGAAATACAAAGGATTATAAGAGACTACTATCAGCAGTTGTATGCCAATAAAATGGACAACGTGGAAGAAATGGACAAATTCTTAGAAAAGTACAATTTTCCAAAACTGAACCAGGAAGAAATAGAAAATCTTAACAGACCCATCACAAGCACAGAAATTGAAACGGTAATCAGAAATCTTCCAGCAAACAAAAGCCCAGGTCCAGACGGCTTCACAGCTGAATTCTACCAAAAATTTCGAGAAGAGCTAACACCTATCCTCCTCAAACTCTTCCAGAAAATTGCAGAGGAAGGTAAACTTCCAAACTCATTCTATGAGGCCACCATCACCCTAATACCAAAACCTGACAAAGATGTCACAAAAAAGGAAAACTACAGGCCAATATCACTGATGAACATAGATGCAAAAATCCTCAACAAAATTCTAGCAATCAGAATCCAACAACACATTAAAAAGATCATACACCATGACCAAGTGGGCTTTATCCCAGGGATGCAAGGATTCTTCAATATCCGCAAATCAATCAATGTAATTCACCACATTAACAAATTGAAAAATAAAAACCATATGATTATCTCAATAGAGGCAGAGAAGGCCTTTGACAAAATTCAACATCCATTTATGATAAAAACTCTCCAGAAAGCAGGAATAGAAGGAACATACCTCAACATAATAAAAGCAATATATGACAAACCCACAGCAAACATTATCCTCAATGGTGAAAAATTGAAAGCATTTCCCCTAAAGTCAGGAACAAGACAAGGGTGTCCTCTTTCACCGCTACTATTCAACATAGTTCTGGAAGTTTTGGCCACAGCAATCAGAGCAGAAAAAGAAATAAAAGGAATCCAAATTGGAAAAGAAGAAGTAAAACTCTCACTGTTTGGACATATTCTTATTCAGCTGTGGTACATAACATAATAGATTTTCAGGAAATATTTTTAAAATACTGACACAGGGAAGAATTTATGTATGCCTAGTGTCCAGAAATTTATACCATCTAAAATTTCAAAGAATTTGTGCTGAGACTTTTGACATCCAATTGCTTCCATCAGCATTTTCCAATGTAGCTCACAAGACAGAAATATCTTGATGGGCATATCTTTGACACATAGTGATTATTTGAATTGATTTTAGTAGTATCCCATTTAGAAAGATTGAAAAGACAAATGTAGCTGTGTGTGTGGTAAAGAATGTGCAGTTTGTATTTCAAAATATCTTTAAAATCACAAGGATGTAGAGGATACCATTCACTCACTGCTGAAATCCTCTCAGTTGAACAAAGACAAGTATTTGCTGTGTTCTGGGATACATTCCATGTGTGATTTAAGGTGGCAGAGCTAAGCCTCTGGTTGGTAGTCCATCTCTACTTTGTGAGGGAAAGAGCTGTCCATGGTACTGAATGACTTGAGCCTTGATGAGAATGGACACAGGATGCCAAGAAAAGTGACTGGAATCCCTTGACTTGTCCTGGAATAACAGCACTGAACTAATAAAGTAATAAAGGCACTGGGATAATGGGATCCCATGGGATTTAGCGAGATAAGTAGAGACAGTTGGTAAAGAGTAGCCTATAGTTCAAAGTCCAGGAACATCTAAGTTTCAGGTTCAGCTGTACAGTTTGAGCCCTGTGGTTTATCTCAAGGCAGTAATTGTCAAAGATAGTTTTGAATAATCAGACCCAATGCAACTGCATTATCTGAGGTGATGAGTTTGCCCCTTCTTTTAAGGCAAGTGGTGTTGGGCTTGATCATTAGTTCAATTACCAAATCAAAAGACAAAGCCAGGTGCTGAGGTACCGGGACTGTGGCTCCTTGGCTATTCTTTTCTCTCCCCATCTCTCCTTACCTCACCTCCCTTCTCTTTCCCCCTTCTTCTCTCTCTCCCTTCTACCCCTCCCATCCTTTCCCACTGTCTTCCTTTCTCTCTTCCTTTCGCCCCCTCTTCATCTGACTCTTAAGTCAATATTCAACTTGATAAATCAGGGATAAGGATCATTATGAATTTCATCTTTAAGAGGACATTTCAAAGAGAGGTCCTGATCAATGGTGGACCTAGTTTTTTTTGACACTTTTTTCCCCAAATAAACTTATTAGGACTTTGAGAGGATATCCTTTGAGCAATTCTCATCTGCCTCCATTGAGACTTGCTAGACTTTCAACTGTCTTCTCAACTACCATCCTTACTTCTCCCTCATCATTTCCCTGTTTCATGAAGCAGTTTCTGTGCTTCTCTCCGAATGTAGATGAATAGTAATTTCCAGGAAACTCTTTGGGATCATAAGGAAAATAATTCCTTTTATGAGAATGGAAAACTTGGCATCTGCTTGTCTCAGGTAGATTACTAACCTTCTTTCTCAAGGGAGATGAATCAGCGTTCATGGGAGTCACAGTCTAATGAAGCCACTGGTCACAGTGTTCTCTCCCTCAAAGGAGATGCAAATAGCTAACTTCCTGACCTGGTGCCAACATAAGAAATACAGTAATGACCTGTCACATCTGCATTCCTTCTTGCCCTTGATACACTCTCTTTATCCCCATCTTATATGACCTCCTTCTCATCTCCCCACAGTTTAGTGAGCAGACATCCCCTGGCATGAGCTATGTAAATATTGTTACTGAATTACCGCCTGTTTACTTAACTCACTGTAGAAAACCATGATAAGCTTTTTAATTACAAAATTAGCTCTGCCAAATCAATTTCTTTCATTTAATGAACTGAAGAAAATGGCAGAGCGAGGATAAACCATGCCCCTTTCCTCTTCTTTTTAAGAGTAGACTTTGTCTAAAAATTGTTATTATGTAAAATAACAAAAGCAACAACAGAAGCAACATCGCTGTTATCCCTGTCCAGTACCGTGTGACTTTTTTTAAGCTTTTAAGCCTTACTAGATCCATTCAGTCAGTACTACGTGAAATACTCACCTTGAACCTACGCATTTCAGCCTTGTCCTGACCCTCCCAGCTCTTTACTCACCAGTTTATTTTAATCTTATGAGCAAGTTCCCTGTATCATGTCTTGCATCTCTCTTTAGATCTGTCACTCATCACTTCTAGGACCCATCTGTCCACTATAATTTATATGTCTGCTGATGTAACACAACTTTCAATCCTTTAGTGTAGGTACACGTCTCTGATAAAGCAAGACCAAGTACAAGGACTTTATCTAGTCTGTAGCCGACAGCCTAAGATCCCCCTGGACTCCTCAGCAAGGACTGAGCAAATCCTAACAGTAAGATAAGTGACTTACGTATGTCCTTCTTTGTTTTCTCCACTTTCATTGGAAAGGTGGATGTATTTAATCAGTTTTATATTTTGGTGTGGCTAAATCATTTTAATTTTACTTTTATTTAACATAATCACTTTGAGAGATGTTTGGGAATAAGGCCACTTGTGAAATCATTATAATTTCCATGGAGAAACTTCAGGGATATTTTACCAAACTGCTTCTGAAATGCTACACCTATGGTTAAACCTAAAGAGGAATATCAGGGGGAAAGAAGTTATTACTTATGAAAATGAAAAGGATACATATGTGGGAAGTTCTTCCCATTCTCCATCCCTTATCCAAGCATATTTCTCAAAATTAGATTATTTATGCTATATCTCTAATTAGACTTATTTCAAAATCTCAAGCTAAAATAAATAGAGTTGTTGTTCAGAAAAACACATCATATGTAATCATAAGATTTCTAAGACTATTGCAACATTTGACCAACAGTGTCTTTACTGAAATTTTTATGCTTTCTTTGTCTGGATAAGACCAGATGCATATGGAAACAGACTTAAAATATTTTTGCCTATGACTAGAAAATCAAGAAAAAAATATCACAGCATATAACTGGGGAACTATAAAATCCAGGGGACTAGACAATTTTCCCCCACTAATGTTGCATTAAAATAGAATTCTCTTAATATGCATTTACAAATGCATTGCCATTAATTACCTAAGTTCTTTCTTTTCCCATTCCTCATTTTTAGCCAAACTTTTGGTGGCTGAGTTGAAAGTGGTTATTGTCTAGTAAGAGATAGTTTGTGAAGAATAACTTATTTCAAGGATCCCTCAGCTAGGAACTCATCATGAGTTTGCTCCCGCTCCTCATCTGTTGACCACAACTGCTGGCTCCTGCTAGTGCCTACAGTGACATAATAATTAATTCAGGAGTTTGCGTCTTTTCCTTGGGATGCTTTACGGCAGTGTAGGACAATTAAGTCTTTAGAGGAATGAGAACTGATCTTTTATCTATTTTAAGTCTACAGATGTCATAACTGTGAGTCACAAAGTTGTGACATGAAACACTCATCTCAGAAAATTGTCTTCATGGAATCTTGACTCGAAAATTTCACTCTCATGCCATGTTGTGTTGATATGTTCTCATTAAAGCAAGAGCCAACTTCCTGATGTAGTTTCTGAGAATCTCCTCCAAAAAAATTCCAACCTTTGGGGCCTATTTTGCAAATAGCCTTCATGTCACGAGTCAGGACACGACATGAGGAATTTCTCCTTGAAAAGAGATCACTAATTTAACAGTTAGATTCTCCCAATGCAGTCATGAGACTGCACGTGGCTGATGTGTGTGTATATGTGGAGAGGGGTCTCCATTCCCCGGAACCATAATGTCAGGTTTCATATTGTTTGAGATTAGCATCTCTTCAAAATCAACCATGTACTGCTTTCTCTCCAAATTGCCTTCCCTGCTGACCATAACTGGTTATATAATCCTGCGTCTTCCATTATCCTGACCGCTGATCCGTGCCCGATGGCTGTGCCAGGTCTCACAACGCCACAAGCTTTTGATTGCTGTACTCTAAGCTGCTTAATAAGACAATTAAAAATGATTTACAAATGGCCGTCACAATACTGTTGGGGATCAGGCAGAGAATGTTCTATGTGCTGCAGCATTAAAAATACATGCCTTTCTACAGCTTCTTTTGCAGCTGCCTTTATTACTGGTTTACTTCTGTCCTCCCCCCGCCCCCCTGAATTACTGTATTACAGTAGTCCTTTCTAAGTCACGTACATCTGGAAAGAATTCAAGGGATATGCCACTGATCCTGGGGTGTTCTGAAAGCGTTTCCCTTGTAGTTGGGGATGTTGGGGGTTGACAGGAACTGCCTAGAACTCTAGACTAGAGTTAAGAGGTATTACAAATAGTCTTTCATCAAGCTGGTTCATTCTCAGCTTGAGGGTCACACACCCATCCTAATTTGCTTCCTCTTTCCTCTTCACACTTATTGCTACATTGTTTACAATGGGCAGATTTCCCAAAGATTTTATCGGGAGTCACACAAAAGTTTGTCTATAGAAAATGGAAATTAATCAGAAATATTGGTGTTGGTGTTGTGAATACAATCATTGAGAAATTAAGACAGAATGTCATCTTTTCTTGTAAGATGCTTATTTTTTTTTTGGTTTTATTAAGTTGAGTTTTTTTTCATCTAGAGAAGTTAAAATTGATATTGACCCAAATTTTAAGAAAATTCTCTATTTTTAATGCTGAGACCTGAGGATTAATAAAATTGGCATTGACTGGCTTTTTGTAACCTTTCTTAGGAAGAGTGTTTAGAATGGACTTAAAAAAAAAAAAAGAACAAGAAGGAGAATCGTTGAAGCCAGATATCCCTGTATTTCGGGCTTCCCTGGTCACTCAGCTGGTAAAGAATCCACTTGCAGTGCAGGAGACCCCAGTTTGATTCCTGGGTTGGGAGGATCCCCTGGAGAAGGGATAGCTACCCACTCCAGTATTCTTGGGCTCCCCTGGTGGCTCGGATGGTAAAGAACCCACCTGTAATACGGGAGACTTGGGTTTGATCCCTAGTTTGGGGAGATCTCCCAGAGTGGGGCATGACAACCCACTCCAGTATTCTTGCCTGGAGAATCCCCAGGGACAGAGGAGCCTGGCAGGCTACCGTCCTTTGGATCATAAAGAAATGGACATGACTGAGTGACTAAGCACAGCATAGCATAGTGGCACATCCCTGTATTTCATTCTTGCCTCTGCTACTTAGTAAAGTTTAGGACCTTGAGAAAGATGCTGTAATAATCTGAGATTCCATTTTTTCATCAATAAAATAAATATATGCATCCTGACATCTCAGGTTTACTGTGACTGTTGCATAATCTATGTAAAGTGCCTGGCTCACTGATTGAGCACACTTTGAAACATCCTTTGTAAGCATACTTTGAAGTGGTGGAGATTGAAAGTATTTTTTTAGGGTTTCACCTAATAATTGTGGATGTCATGGAAGGCTACAGTCCCAGAAGGAAAGTAAATAGAGATAGGGAAAATACACCAGTGAGAGGCAGCCAATGTGTTCCAAAGTATAGTAACTGCAGACCCATCAAATGTTCCAAATACAGTCATTGCAAACCCATCAACCCGTGAGACTGTGATTTCAGGATACACCCTTCCTTGGTTAGAATTGGCTTACCATCCAGTAGAGACTAGTCCTAAATGTATATAAGACATCCATGACTCTAGCCGAGGTAGACACAGCTGGAACATCATATCTTTTATGCAAGATTTCAAGCTCTCTGAACAGTAGACTTCTTCACTTAACAATACTTTTTATACTACATATTCAAGAGATATTTTTTGGTTGCACCAGATTAAATTAAATTTGCTTCAAGATTAATGTTAAACCTTCAATCAACACATATTTATTGAACATCTATTATGAGAAAGTGACAGGAATAGGACCAACAAGGGTCAATGGAATATATGGAGTATAAGACTCTCATTCTGGGACAAAGTAGCATGGAAACATATGCACTAACATATGTAAAATAGATAGCCAGTGGAAATCTTCTGTATGATTCAGGGAACTCAAACCGGGGCTCTGACAACCAAGAGGGATGGGATGGGGAGGGATGTTAGAGTGATGCTCAAGAGGGAGGGGACATATGTACACCTATGGCTGACCCATGTTGATGAATGGCAGAAACCAACACAATATTGTCATTATCCTTCAATTAAATAATTTTTTAAAAAACAACTAAAGAAATGCTTTTATTCTGTATTCTATGAGTCTGCAATATAGTTGTGGGGAAGAGATACCCAGTTAAAGCTGTCAATGTGTCTTAGGCAAATTATTTAACATATCTAACAAGTTTTTAATATGCAAAATGAGGGATTGAGGTTGGTCTTTTAGTTTCCTTATTATTTTAGAACTCCAAGTAAAGTAGCCATTTTCATGGCAGCATGTTTATGTCAGATGGATGTTAGTCACAATAGGTCCCATGAAAGTTAGAAAGTGAAAGTTACTCAGTCAGGTCTGATTCTTTGCGGCCCCATGGACTGTAGCCTGCCAGGCTCCTCTTTCCATGGAATTCTCCAGGCCAGAATATTGGAGTTGGTAGCCATTCCCAACCTAGGAATTGAACGCAGGTCTCCAGGATTGCAGGGGTATTCTTTACCATCTGACCCACCAGGGAAGCACAACAGGCCCGGTAGGTATGAGGAAAACAAAGATCTCTGGAAGCTGGGTAGACAGATATTTGTGGAGGTGTTGAAATTTGAATTGATTCTTAAAGGATAGACTGAGGTGAAAAATCAGTCTTCATCACCAAATAGCATGGGAAAGATATGCAGAGAATACACTACCTGGGTGTGTGTGTGTGTGTGTGTGTGCACGCACACACGTGCACACGCACACGCGGTACAAGGTTCAGCAAGAAGTACATTTAAAATTACCCTGTTTTTTCCCATTGTGGATTTTCCCCTGTCTCTCCACATTTCTTTCTACATTTCCAGAATCTATTAATAGCTGTTTTAGTCATACCAAATATCTGAAAAGAATGTGTATTCATTATGATACAGAAATTTGAGGTAGTTAGAATTTCAAGAGAAGATTATGCTTTCTTAATGTCTGAATCAACCCAGTGGCTTGAGTTTGGGATATCAGTTGGTGACTCCTTGTATCTGCTGTCACAAATCAAGTACTGGAACATCTCAAAACAATAATATTCCAAGGAGAGATTTATTTTTCCTTTAATGTATATTTCTGAGGAGGAAGAGGAATACACATAACCTTTTCAGGAGATGTTTAAACATATGGACTCCTCACTTAGGGCCCAATTAGTAGGAAAAACTCTACAAGGGTCTACTCTGCCCTTGAAATTAAACTTCAAAAAACATACACTGACTTCCCCCAGGCACAGAAGCAGGATCTGTGTTTTAATCCTGACATTAATTAAGCCTTTACTTTGCTCTTTTATTTACATGCTTTTTATTTTGCTCTCCACTGAAGAAGGGGCAGGTAGAGGGAAGAGCTTGAGTACATTTGTTCCTCTCCTTTTCTTGAGAGTGGTGTACCCAAAATGTTCTTTCTTTTGGAACAGAGGAAAATTGGATTTCGAAGTAAAGTCGCAAGGAGTTATGATAGTAGTTGAAACGAGTGCCCAGCAATGACTAGCTTCTCCCTTACCTGTCACTGGAGTCTAGCTATGAAACCGTTAGGTGTCATTTCAGGGGGCTCCAAAGAGCTCTGGTCCTTTATGTCTCAATGCTGAAAGAATTCAGTGAGTGGCAAAGTGATGGATAAAACGTGGTTTATTCGAATTGGTGGCCTGTGAAGCTTAAAAGCAGACAGACAGGAGGGTGCCACACCGCAAAACTTAGTGGGCTACAGTTTTTAAGCAAAGGAAAAGTCAGGAGCGAGGAGAAGACTTTCTTTGCCATTCTTTAGTAGGTGTCATGCTTCCATCATCAGTTCCTCCTCCAGGTTGGGCAGGACAGTTTTTTTTGTCTCTACATGGTCAAGCTAGGTCCAGAAATTAGTGTGTGTATGTGTGTGTGTGTGTGTGTGTGTGTTTTATGTGTGCTTTTGAACTGTGATGTTGGAGAAGACTCTTGAGAGTCCCTTGGACTACAAGGAGATCACCAGTCCATCCTAAAGGAGATCAGTCCTGAATATTCATTGGAAGGACTGATGCTGAAGTTGAAACTCCAATAGTTTGGCCACCTGATGTGAAAAACTGACTCATTGGAAAAGACCCTGATGCTGGGAAAGATTGAAGGCAGGAGGAGAAGGGGACGACAGAGGATGAGATGGTTGGATGGCATCACCGACTCAATGGACACGAGTTTGAATAAGCTCTGGGCGTTGGTGATGGACAGGGAGGCCTGGCGTGCTCCAGTTCATGGGGTCGCAAAGAATTGGACATGACTGAGCAACTGAACTGAACTGATGTGTGCAGAGAGCATAGCTTAACACACTGAACTCGCTGGCAGGCTGTGGGGCTCATGCCCCGCTGCCTTATGCCACACTGTTTCAGGGCATCTCTCATGCTCCTGTTGCGTAACCTTGTTGCTAAGCAAGACTGCTTGGTTTTGTGGTTAAGCAAAGCTGCTTTCTTGAATAATCATTAACGTGGAGGGGCCTCACGTATTTTTTTGGCATATTGTCCCCCTGGTGGCATTAGCTATTTAATCAGCTGCTTTGTCCCTTTATTCGGTCCCCTTCAGTTACATTCCCTTGCACTTAACAAAAGCAAAGTCACTGAAAGATACTGCCTACACTTTGGTGACACTCAGTTCTGTAACTAGTTCTCTAGCATGCATAATGATATCATCCTATAGAACCCGAGGGAAAGCTCAAGTGATCATTCACCTTACATTTAAGTGTAGACAGGGCTTCTTGATGCATGCCTGATCAGAAGAGTGAGGATGATGTCTATATGGGTGCAGATGTATCAGGTCGTTTTGTTTCTGTGTCTCCTTTTTTGGCTGTTGTTGAAAATGTATGGAAACAAAATTATAATCAAGAGAGATGGCCCTGCATCTGAGTTTTAAGTTCTTGTTCTTTGGAGAAAAAAGTTTTTTGCTCATTTAGTTGTTTTTTTTTTTTTTTTTTTTTTTTTGTCCCACTGGAAAAATTATCCCAGTTGTGGTGAAATCTAATGGGTTCTGCAATGTGCAACTGTAACTTATGGGAGTAAAAGAAAGGTCAATGTAATATCCCAGTACATCTAAAACCAGGGGAAAACTCTTTATCTTGCAACAATCCTACAAATAAAAGGACACAATCTAGATATGATACAGAGAGAGTAGGAAAGAACTCTTTGACTGATGGAGGCATATTTTAAATCATCTTCTCACCTTTAATATCTGAATTAATTAGTCTTTGTACATCTATGTAAAAAGCAAGTAAAAATGAAACAATATCTGTGGGAAATTGCTATAGAGAAGCAGTATTGTGCTAGGAAAAAGGCGAGAACTCTGGAAACATACAGCCCTGAGTTTGAATCCTGACTGTGAAGCTTACCAGACCCCTAACTTTGAGCTTCAGTTGCCTTTATTTGTAGAATGGAGAGGAAAACAACAACACCCAAAATATTGGTAAAAATATATAAATTTATCTTTCTTGACTTATATTTGTTCTAATTCATCTTTTTGTTGTTGTTCTTGTATTGCATTTACTTTTAAAAATATTGAATGTCTCCAAAACAAGAAAGGAAGGGCAGGAGAAAGAAAAAAGCAAGGATTTTTTTTCCCTCTTTCCCTTGTACTTTCCCTTCTGATACGGTGAGAGTAGGAAAGAACTCTTTTACTGATGGGGGGCATATTTTAAGTTATCTTCTCACCTTTAACATCTGGGTTAATTATTCTTGTGTAGAAGAATAAGTATTTTTGTAATTCCTATAGAAGGGAAAGAGGAAAAGAAAGATATGTATTTGTTATTTTACCTGGCACACCTAGATATAGACAACTCACAAAAGATAACCAAAGTCAAAAATATCTAGAGATATATTTAACAGGATGTGGGAAAAAAAAAAAAAAAACCACATATATTTTTTAGACTATAGAAACGAGCAAGCAGTATTTGGCCAAAGAAAAGGCTATGACCTTGGTGGGATGATTTAGTATCAGTGATCCCCCATTACAATTCCAAATCAAATCTCCTGCTGGTGGCTTTTTGGATGACCTGCTGCTGCTGCTAAGTTGCTTCAGTCATGTCTGATTCTGTGCAACCCCATAGATGGCAGACTGCCAGGCTCCCCCATCCCTGGGATTCTCCGGGCAAGAATACTGGAGGTGGGTTTGCCACTGCCTTCTCCTAGAGTGATCTTAAAGTTCATATGAAAGCATTTATATCTCAGAATAGCCAAAAAGAAATCTAAGAAAAGATTTTGAGGAAGGGCTATACTTCATAAGTCCAGTATAAACCATTGTAGTTAAAAAAAAGAAAATGTAGTTCTGGCATAGAAATCGGCAAGTAGATTATAGAAAGTGAAGAGTAGCCAGAAAAAGTCCCCAGCATACATGGCAATTTAATTGCTTACCAAGCTGTTATCACAATTCAGTGGATAGATCCAAAGTGTTTATTTTGGCAAATGGTAGAAAGACAGCCTACCATCCATATGGAAAAAATCTATATGGGTATCTGTCTCACTTCATAAACAAAATAAACTCCTAATGAATTAAAGCCTTAAAGTTCTTTTCTTTTCTTTTTTTTTTTTTAAGTACCAAACATATTGGAAGAACGTGTATACTATCTGTACGAATGATTGGTTGGAACATTTCTGACCACAAAACAGGAATCCCAGATGCTATAATATAAAATGAAAATAGTCAATATATAAGAATTTTAAGTAAAAACTTATAGTAAAAGATTCCATTAATATTTTAATATAGAAATGATATATTTGGGAAAAGCTGTAATGAAATAAGTCCATCAGGATTATAAACAGTTGTAACTGAGAGCATAAATAACCGTGCTTTAACAAGTTAGATGTCTGAATTTTTTTATTGTTGTTTTTTACGTTAAGAAGTCAAAAGGTGAGCCATTCAGAGCTCATACAACAGCTCTATGCAATAATCCCTAAGCAGCTGTCCTAACCATGGGACTTTCATCCTTGTATTTGTCACTTTGTGTTCTCTAAAAGGCTATTGCACCTTTAGTATTTGATCCCAAATTCTAGGAAGGAAAAAGTTGGAAAGGGTGAAAGCAAAAGGTATATACCAGCTAAGTTTGCAGTCTTCAAAAGAAATTGTCCCGAAGTCTCACCTTGTGATGTCAGCTTTTTTCCACCATAACTGTGTCTGTCCCAGCTGCTAAGTGAGATTGGTTAAAGCAGTTTGGTTTTGTTTATTTGTTTGTGTTGTTTCTTTAATCTGGGCATATTTCGACATTAATGTTAGAGTTCTTTTATGGGAAGGGCAATAATAATTACGGATAGGTGGCTAGCAGTGCCTCCCAAAAACAAAGCATTATACTTAGAAGTTTTGCAAATTGATAACTGAAGAAAATAAGCTAGAAGACAAATGGGTGATGAATATGAATAAGCATTTTACAAAAGGAAGCATTCTGATGGCCTTTAAACCTATGAAAAATGTGTGATCTCCTGTGTGATCAAAGAATTGCAAATTTAGGTAACAATGAGATTTCACTTTGTATTCATCAGATTAGTACAAATTTTAAAGTGTGCCAACTCTTGCTGCTATTTAAAATACAGAAAAAAATAAATTATTATAGCTTTTTTTCTTTAAATAAAGATTAACTTCTGTATGGCAGTTTCTGTTAAATTGAGATACATATACCCTTTGCCTCAGGAATCCTAACTCTGAGAGTCTATCTCATAGAAATAAAATATC
>NW_017214848.1:0-14381 GCF_001704415.2 Capra hircus
CCGGGGCCTAAGACCCATGTGTGGAGTCGATGCCGGAACCTGAGGATTCCTCCCCAGTGCTGACATGGATCTTGGGGTACTTCTGGAGTCTCCCCAGGGGAGTCGGTCCACGTCTCGTTTCGGGGCATGCTTGTGCGCTTTCCTCCCGAGCTGTATCAGCAGGGTCACGCTTCCCTTCTCGAGGATCAAGGGATCTGTGGCTTTTCCTCGAGGCTTTCCCATGAGGCTTTCCCACGAGGCTTTCCCACAGGGCTGTCCCACGTGCTACCGTGGTGTGAGTCGATTCTCGGTTTGAAAGTCGAGGCAGTGCAGGGAAAGCAGTTTTCCCTGGAATGGACTGAGACATCTCGGGGGACACTGGGAATGGTGGCATGACCCTGGAGTTCCTCTCGCCTTTCCTATGGAGAGCACCTCGTCTTGAGATGTGCCGGGAACGCCGGGTATTCTTTCCCAAACACACAGGGAAAGGATCCCTCCTCTCGAGCTATGAGGCAGATGCGGGGGCTCCTCAGGATGTGCACGGAATGCTCGTGTTTCCTCTCGAGTGGAGACGGGTATGTCGGGGAACTTCTTGAGTTGCAGCAAGGGTGTGAAGGACCCTTTGGAAGTTCCAGGTGTTAGGTGTGATTATCCTCGAGACGCCTCAGCAGAAATGGGCCTCATCTCGCCTGGAGGGGAGAACCTCCTGGATTTTCTCGAGTTGCGGCAGGTGCTCTCGACTTTCGACGGGGACTTCAGGGACCCGCTCTGGTGGCCTCAGGAAAGGCCAGTCCCCAGGCGAGTTGCTGGGAGGCCTTTCAAGGTTCCTCTACCGTCGATGCCAGGGCCTAAAACCTTGTGTGCAGTCGTGCCGGAACCTGAGGATACCTCTCCAGTGCTGACATGGATGTTGGGGTACTTCTGGAGTCTCCCCAGGGAGTCAGTCCTCGTCTCGAGTTGGCAAATGCACGTGCGCTTACCTCCCGAGCTGTAGAAGAGGGTCACGCTTCCCTTCGCGAGGATCATGGGATCTGTGGCTTTCCCTCCAGGCTTTCCCACGAGGCTTTCCAACGAAGCTTTCCCACAGGGTTGTCCCACGTGCCACCGTGGTGTGAGTCGATCCTCGGCCTGAAAGTCGAGGCAGTTCAGGGAAAACAGGTTTCCCTGGAATGGACTGAGACATCTGGGGGACTCTGGGAATGGTGGCACGACCCTGGAGTTCCTCTCGGCTTTCCTGTGGAGAGCGCCTCTTCTTGAGATGCGACGGGAACGCAGGGAATTCTTTCCCTACCACGAAGGGAAAGGATTCCTCCTCTCGAGCTAGGAGGCGGAAACGGGGCTCCTCTGGATGTGGGCGGGGCTCTCGTGCTTCCTCTCGAGTGGAGACGGGCATGTCGGGGAACTTCTTGAGTTGCCAGCAAGGGTGTGAAGGACCCTTTGGAAGTTCCAGAGGTTAGGTGTGATTAGCATCTGAGACGCCTCAGCGGAAATGGGCCTCATCTCGCCTGGAGGGGAGAACCTCCTGTATTTTCTCGAGTTGCGGCAGGTGCTCTCGACTTAGACGGGGACATCAGGGACCCGCTCTGGTGGCCTCAAGGAAAGGCCAGTCCCCATGCAAGTTGCTCTGGGGCCTCTCGGGATTCCTCTCCCGTCGATGCCGGGGCCTAAGACCTTGTGCGGAGTCGGTGGCCGGAACCTGAGGATTCCTCTCCACGTGATGACATGGATCTTGGGGTATTTCTGGCAATCTCCCCAGGGGAGTCAGGTCCTCGTCTCGAGTGGGGGCATGCACGTGCGATTTCCTCCCGAGCTGTAGCAGCAGTGTCACGCTTCCCGTCGAGTGGATCAAGGGATCTGTGGCTTTCCGTCGAGGCTTTCCCACGAAGCTTTCCCACGAAGCTTTCCCACAGGGCTGTCCCACGTGCCACCGTGGTGTGAGTCGATCCTCGGCTTGAAAGTCGAGGCAGTGCAGGGAAAACAGTTTTCCCTGGAATGGACTGAGACATCTGGGGGACTCTGGGAATGGTAGAACGATCCTGGAGTTCCTCTCGCCTTTCCTGTGGAGCGCGCCTAATCTTGAGATGCGACGGGAACGCCGGGAATTCTTTCCCAACCACTCAGGGAAAGGATCCCGCCTCTCGAGCTAGGAGGTGGTATCGGGGCTCCTCTGGATGTGGGCGTGAACTCTCGTGCTTCCTCTCGAGTGGAGACGGGTATGTCGGGGAACTTCTTGAGTTGCAGCAAGGGTGTGAAGGACCCTTTGGAAGTTCCAGTGATTAGGTGCGATTAGCCTCGAGACGCCTCAGCGGAAATGGGCCTCATCTCGCCTGGAGCGGAGAACCTCCTGGATTTTCTCGAGTTGTGGCAGGTGCTCTCGACTTACGACGGGGACCTCAGGGACCCGCACTTGGTGGCCTCAGGAAAGGCCAGTCCCCATGCGAGTTTCTCGGGGGCCTCTCGGAATTCCGCTCCCGTCGATGCCGGGGCCTAAGATCTTGTGTGGAGTGGATGCCGGAACCTGAGGATTCTTCTCCAGTGTTGACATGGATCTTGGGGTACTTGTGGAGTCTCCCCAGGGGAGTCAGTCCTCGTCTCGAGTGGGGACATGCACGTGCGCTTTCCTCCCGAGCTGTAGCAGCAGTGTCGCTCTTCCCTTCGCGTGCATCAAGGGATCTGTGGCTTTCCCTCGAGGCTTTCCCACCCAAGCTTTCCCACAGGGCTGTCCCACGTGCCACCGTGGTGTGAGTGGATCCTCGGCTTGAAAGTCGAGGCAGTGCAGGGAAAACAGGTTTCCCTGGAATGGATTGAGACATCTGGGGGACTCTGGGAATGGTGGCACGACCCTGGAGTTCCTCTCGCCTTTCATGTGGAGAGCGCCTCCTCTTGAGCTGCTGACAGGAACACCGGGAATTCTTTCCCGACGCCGCAGGGAAAGGATCACTCCTCTCGATTTAGGAAGCGGAAACGGGGCTCCTCTGGATGTGGGCGGGACTCTCTTTATTCCTCTATAGTGGAGACGTGTATGTCGAGGAACTTCTTGAGTTGCAGCAAGGGTGTGAAAGACCCTTTGGAAGTTCCAGAGGATAGGTGTGATTAGCCGCGAGTCGCCTCTAGCGGAAATGGGCCTCACTCTCGCGTAGGAGGGGAGAAACTCCTGGATTTACTCGAGTTGCAGCAGGTGCTCTCTGACTTATCGACGGGGACCTCAGGGACCCGCTCTGGTGGCCTCAGGAAAGGCCAGTCCCCATGCGAGTTGCTCAGGGGCCTCTCGGGATTCCTCTCCCGTCGATGCCAGATCCCAAGACCTTGTGTGGAGTTGGTGCCGGAGCCTGAGGATTCCTCTCCAGTGCTGACATGGATCTTGGGGTACTTCTGGAGTCTCCCCAGGGGAGTCAGTCCTCGTCTCGAGAGGGGGCATGCACGTGCGCTTTCCTCCCGAGCTGTAGCAGCAGGGTCACGCTTCCCTTCGCGTGGATCAAGAGATGTGTGGCTTTCCTTCGAGGCTTTCCCACAAGGCTTTCCCACAGGGCTGTCCCACGTGCCACCGTGGAGTGAGTCTATCCTTGGCTTGAAAGTCGAGGCAGTGCAAGGGAAAACAGGTTTCCCTGAAATGGACTGAGATATCTGGGGTACTCTGGGAATGGTGGCACGACCCTGGAGTTCCTCTCGCCTTTCCTGTGGGAGTGCCTCCTCTTGAGATGCGACGGGAACGCCGGGAATTCTTTCCCGACAACACAGGGAAAGGATCCCTCCTCTGGAGCTAGGAGGCGGAAACGGGGTCTCCTCTGGATGTGGGCGGGACTCTCGTGATTCCTCTAGAGTGGAGACGGGTATGTCGGGGAACTTCTTGAGTTGCAGCAAGGGTGTGAAAGACCCTTTGGAAGTTCCAGATGTTAGATGTGATTAACCTCGAGACGCCTCAGCGGAAATGCGCCTCATCTCACCTGGAGGGGAGAACCTCCTGGAATTTCTCGAGTTGCGGCAGGTGCTCTCAACTTACGACGGGGACCTCTGGGACCCGCTCTGGTGGCCTCAGGAAAGGCCAGTCCCCATGCAAGTTGCTCGGGGCCTCTCGGGATTCCTCTCCCTGTCGATGCCGGGGCCTAAGAACTTGTGTGGAGTTGGTGCCAGGAACCTGAGAATTCCTCTCCAGTGCTGACATGGATCTTGGGGAACTTCTGGAGTCTCCCCAGGGGAGTCAGTCCTCCTCTCGAGTGGGGGCATGCACGTATGATTTCCTCCCGAGCTGTAGCAGCAGTGTCACGCTTCCCTTCGAGTGGATCAATGGATCTGTGGCTTTCCTTCGAGGCTTTCCCAAGAGGCTTTCCCACGAGTCTTTCCCACAGGGCTGTCCCACCTGCCACCGTGGTGTGAGTCGATCCTCGGCTTCAAAGTCGAGACAGTGCAGGGAAAACAGATTTCCCTGGAATGGACTGAGACACCTGGGGGACTCTGGGAATGGTGTCACGACCCTGGAGTACCTCTCGCCTTTCCTGTGGAGAGCGCCTCCTCTTGAGGTGCGACGGGAACGCCAGGAATTCGTTTCCGACCACGCAGGGAAAGCATTCCTCCTCTTCGAGCTATGAGGCGGATACGGGTCTCCTCTGGATGTGAGCGGGACTCTTGTGATTCCTCTGAAGTGGAGACAGGTATGTCGGGGAACTTCTTGATTTACAGCAAGTGTGTGAAGTACCCTTTGGAAGTTCCAGAGATTAGGTGTGATTAGCCTCGAGACTCCTCAGCGGAAATGGGCCTCATCTTGCCTGGAGGGGAGAACCTCCTGGTTTTTCTCCAGTTGCGGCAGGTGCTCTCGACTTATGACGGGGACCTCAGGGACCCGCTCTGGTGGCCTCAGGAAAGGCCGGTCCCCATGCGAGTTGCTCGGGGACCTCTCGGGATTCCTCTCCCGTCGATGTCGGGGCCTAAGATCTTGTGTGGAGTCGGTGCCAGAACCTGAGGATTCCTCTCCAGTGCTGACATGGATCTTGGGGTACTCCTGGAATCTCCCCAGGGGAGTCAGTCCTCATCTCGAGTGGGGGCATGCACGTACGCTTTCCTTCCGAGCTGTAGCAGCAGTGTCATGCTTCCCTTCCCGTGTATCAAGGGATCTGTGGCTTTCCCTCGAGGCTTTCCGACGAGGCTTTCCCACGAGTCTTTCACACAGGGCTGTCTCACGTGCCACCGTTGTGTGAGTCGATCCTCGGCTTGAAAGTCGAGGCAGTGCAGGGAAAACAGGTTTCCCTGGAATGGACTGAGACATCTGGGGGACTCTGGGAATGGTGGCACGACCCTGGAGTTCCTCTCGCCTTTCCTGTGCAGAGCGCCTCCTCTTGAGATGCGACGGGAACGACGGGAATTCTTTCCCGACCACGTAGAGAAAAGATCCCTCCTCTCGAGCTCAGAGGCGGAAACGGGGCTCCTCTGGATGTGGGCGGGACTCTCGTCCTTCCTCTCGAGTGGAGACGGGTATGTCGGGGAACTTCTTGAATTGCAGCAAGGGTGTGAAGGACCCTTTGGAAGTTCCAGAATATAGGTGTGATTAGCCTCGAGATGCCTCAGCGGAAATGGGCCTCATCTCGCCTGGAGGTGAGATCCTCTTGGATTTTCTCGAATTGGGGCAGGTGCTGTCGACTTACGACGGGGATCTCAGGGACCCGCTCTGGTGGCCTCAGGAAAGGCCAGTTCCCAAGCGATTTGCTCGGGGGCCTTTCGGGATTCCTCTCCCGTCGATGCTGGGGCCTAAGACCTTGTGTGGATCGGTGTTGGAATCTGAGTATTCCTCTCCATTGCTGACATGGATCTTGGGGTACTTCTGGAGTCTTCCCAGGGGAGTCATTCCTCGTCTCGAGTGGGGGCATACACTTGCGCTTTCCTCCTGAGCTGTAGCAGCAGTGTCACGTTTCCCTTCGCGTGGATAAAGGGATCTGTGGCTTTCCCTCGAGGCTTTCCCGCGAGGCTTTCCCACGAGGCTTTCCCACGAGGCTTTCCCACACGGCTGTCCCACTTGCCACCGTGGTGTGATTCGATCCTCGGCTTGAAAGTCGAGGCAGTTCAGGGAAAACAGTTTTCCCTGGAATGAACTGAGACATCTGGGGGACTCTGGGAATGGTGGCACGACCCTGGAGTTACTCTCGTCTTTCCTGTGGAGAGCGCCTCCTCTTGAGATGCGACGGGAACGCAGGGAATTTTTTCCCCCCCCCGCAGGGAAAGGATCCCTCCTCTCCATCTAGGAGGCGGAAGCAGGGCTCCTCTGGATGTTTGCGGAACTCTCTTGCTTCCTCTCGAGTGGAGACGGAGATGCCGGGGAACTTCTTGAGTTGCAGCAAGGGTGTGAAGGACCCTTTGGAAGTTCTAGAGGTTAGATGTGATTAGCCTCAACACGCCTCAGCGGAAATGGGCCTCATCTCGCCTGGAGGGGAGAACCTCCTGGATTTTCTCGAGTTGCGGCAGGTGCTCTCGACTTATGAAGGGGACCTCAGGGATCCGCTCTGGTGGCCTAAGGAAAGGCCAGTCCCCATGCGAGTTTCTCGGGGGCCTCTCGGGATTCCTCTCCCGTCGATGCCGGGGCCTAAGACCTTGTATGGAGTCAGTGCCGGAACCTGAGGATTCCTCTCCAGTGCTGACATGGATCTTGGAGTAATTCTGGAGTCTCCCCAGTGGAGTCAGTACTCGTCTCGAGGGGGGCATGCACTTGTGCTTTCCTTCGGAGCTGTAGCAGCAGTGTCATGCTTCCCTTCCCGTGGATCAAGGGATGTGTGGCTTTCACTTGAGGCTTTCCACGAGGCTTTACCACAGAGCTGTCCCACGTGCCACCGTGGTGTGAGTCGACCCTCGGCTTGAAAGTCGTAGCAGTGGAGCGAAATCAGGTTTCTCTGGAATGGACTGAACATCTGGGGAACTCTGGGAATGGTGTTACGACCCTGGAGTGCCTCTCGGCTTTCCTGTGTAGAGCGCCTCCTCTTGAGATGCGACGGGAACGCCGGGAATTCTTTCCCGACCACGCAGGGAAAGGATCCTTTCTCTCGAGCTAGGAGGCGGAAACGGGCCTCATCTCGATGTGGGCGGGACTCTCGTGCTTCAACTCGAGTGCAGACGGGTATGTTGGGGAACTTCTTGAGTTGCAGCAAGGGTGTGAATGAGCCTTTGGTAGTTCCAGAGATTAGGTGTGATTCGCCTGGAGACGCCTCAGCAGAAATGGGCCTCATCTCGACTGGAGGGGAGAACCTCCTGGATTTTCTCGAGTTGAGGCAGGTGGTCTCGACTTACGACGGGGACCTCAGGGACCCGCTCTGGTGGCCTCAGGTAATTCCAATAACCGAGCGAGTTACTCGGGGGCCTCTCGGGATTCCTCTCCCGTCGATGCCAGGGCCTAAGATCTTGTGTGGAGTCGGTGCAAGAACCGGAGCATTCCTCTCCAGCGCTGACATGGATCTTGGGGTACTTCTGGAGTCTCCCCAGGCGCGTCAGTCTTCGTCTGCAGTGGGGGCATGCACGTGCGATTTCCTCCCAAGATGTTGCAGCAGTGTCTCGCTATCCTTCGCTTGGATCAAGGGATCTGTTGCTTTCCCTCGAGGCTTTCCCAGGAGGCTTTCTCATGAGGTTTTCCCACAGGGCTGTGACACGTGCCACCGTGGTGTGAGTCGATCCTCGGCTTGAAAGTCGAGTCAGTGCAGGGAAAACAGGTTTCCCTGGAATGGACTGAGACATCTGGGGGACTCTGGGAATGGTGGCACGACCCTGGAGTTCATCTCGCCTTTCCTGTGGAGAGCGCCTCCTCTTGAGATGCGACGGGAACGCCGGGTATTCTTTCCCGACCACGCTGGGAAAGGATCCCTCCTCTCGAGCTAGGAGGCGGAAATGGGGTTCCTCTGGATGTTGGCGTGACTCTCGTGTTTCTTCTCGATTGGAGACGTGTATGTCCGGGAACTTCTTGAGTTGCAGCAAGGGTGTGAAGGACCCTTTGGAAGTTCCAGATGTTAGATGTGATTAGCCTCCAGACGCCTCAGCGGAAATGGGCCTCATCTCGCCTGGGGGGGAGAACCTCCTGGATTTTCTCGAGTTACGGCAGGTGCTCTCGACTTACGACGGGGACCTCTGAGACCCGCTCTGGTGGCCTCACGAAAGGCCAGTCCCCATGGGAGTTTCTCGGGGGCCTCTCGGGATTCCTCTCCCGTCGATGCTGGGGCCTAAGATCTTGTGTGGAGTCGGTGCCGGAACCTGAGGATTCCTCTCCAGTGCTGACATGGATCTTGGGGTACTTCTGGAGTCTCGCCAAGGGAGTCAGTCCTCGTCTCGAGTGGGGGCATGCACGTGCGCTTTCCTCCCGAGCTGTAGCAGCGGTGTTGCGCTTCCCTTCGCGTGGATCAAGGGATCTGTGGTTTCCCCTCGAGTCTTTCCCACGAGGCTTTCCCACAGGGCTGTCCCACGTGCCACCGTGGTGTGAATCTATCCTCGGATTGAATGTCGAGGCAGTGTAAGGAACACAGGTTTCCCTGGAATGGACTGAGACATCTGGGGGACTCTGGGAATGGTGGCACGACCCTGGAGTTCCTCTCGCCTTTCCTGTGGAGAGCGCCTCCTCTTGAGATGCGACGGGAACGCGGGGAATTTTTCCCTCCACCGCAGGGAAAGGATCCCTCCTCTCGAGCTAGGAGGCGGAAGCAGGGCTCCTCTGGATGTTCGCGGAACTCTCGTGCTTCCTCTCGAGTGGAGACGGATATGCCGGGGAACTTCTTGAGTTGCAGCAAGGGTGTGAAGGACCCTTTGGAAGTTCCAGAGGTTAGATGTCATTAGCCTCGACACGCCTCAGCGGAAATGGGCCTCATCTCGCCTGGAGGGAGAACCTCCTGGATTTTCTCGAGTTGCGGCAGGTGCTCTCGACTTATGAAGGGGACCTCAGGGACCCTCTGGTGGCCTCAGGAAAGGCCAGTCCCCATGCGAGTTTCTCGGGGGCCTCTCGGGATTCCTCTCCCGTCGACGCCGGGGCCTAAGACCTTGTGTGGAGTCGGTGTCGGAACCTGAGGATTCCTCTCCAGTGCTGACATGGATCCTGGGGTACTTCTGGAGTCTCCCCAAGGGAGTCAGTCCTCGTCTCCAATGGGGGCAGGCACGTGCGCTTTCCTCCCGAGCTGTAGTAGCAGTGTCACGCTTTCCTTCGTGTGGATGAAGCGATCTGTGGCTTTCCTCGAGGTTTTCCCACAAGGCTTTCACACGAGGCTTTCCCACAGGGTTGTCCCACTTGCCACCGTGGTGTGAGTCGATCTTCGGCTTGAAAGTCGAGGCAGTGCAGGGAAATCAGGTTTCCCTGGAATGGACTTACATCTGGGGGACTCTTGGAACGGTGGCTCGACCCTGGAGTTCCTCTCGCCTTTCCTGTGGAGAGCGCCTCCTCTTGAGATGCGACGGGAACGCCGGGAATTCTTTCCTGACCACGCATGGAAAGGATCCCTCCTCTCGAGCTATGAGGCGGAAACGGGGCTCCTCTGGATGTGGGCAGACCTCTCGTGCTTCCTCTCGAGTGGAATCGGGTATGTTGGGGAACTTCCTGAGTTGCAGCAAGGGTGTGAAGGACCCTTTGGAAGTTCCAGAATTTAGGAGTCTTTAGCCTCGAGACGCCTCAGTGGTAATGGGCCTCATCTCGCCTGGAGGGGAGAACCTCCTGGATTTTCTCGAGTTGCGGCAGGTGCTCTCGACGTACGACGGTGACCTCAGGGACTCGCTCTGGTGGCCTCAGGAAAGGCCAGTCCCCATGTGAGTTGCTCGGGGGCCTCTCGGGATTCCTTTCCCGTCGATGCCGGGGCCTAAGATGTTGTGTGGTGCCGGAGCTGGAACCTGAGCATTCCTCTCCAGTGCTGACATGGATCTTGGGGTCCTTCTGGAGTCTCCCCAGTGGAGTCAGTCCTCGTCTCGAGTGGGGGCATGCAAGTGGTCTTTCCTGCAGAGCTGTAGCAGCAGTGTCACCCTTCACTTCGCGTGGATCAAGGGATCAGGGTCTTTCCCTCGAGGCTTTCCCAGGAGGCTTTCCCACGAGGCTTTCCCACAGGGCTGTCCCACATGCCACCGTGGTGTGAGTCGATCCTCGGCTTGAAAGTCGACCTAGTGCAGGGAAAACAGGTTACCCTGGAATGGACTGAGACATCTGGGGGAATCTGGGAATGGTGGCACGACCCTGGAGTTCCTCTCGCCTTTCCTGTGGAGAGTGCCTCCTCTTGAGATGCGACGGGAACTCGGGGAATTCTTTCCCCACGATGCAGGGAAAGGATCCCTCCTCTCAAGCTAGGAGGCGGAAACGTGGGTCCTATGGATGTGGGGGGGACTCTCGTGCTTCCTCTCGAGTGGAGACGGGTATGTCGGGGAACTTCTTGAGTTGCAGCAATGGTGTGAAGGACCCTTTGGAAGTTCCAGATGTCAGATGTGATTAGCCTCGAGACGCCTCAGCGGAAATGGGCCTCATCTCGCCTGTAGGGGAGAACCTCCTGGATTATCTCGAGTTGCGGCAGGTACTCTCGACTTACGACGGGGACCTCAGGGACCCGCTCTTGTGGCCTCAGGAAAGGCCAGTCCCCATGCAAGTTCCTCGGGGGCCTCTCGGGATTCTTCTCCCGTCGTTGCCGGGGCCTAAGATCTTGTGTAGAGTCCAGTGCCGGAACCTGAGGATTCCTCTCCAGTGCTGACATGGATCTTGGGGTACTTCTTGAGTCTCCCCTAGGGAGTCAGTCCTCATTTCGAGTGGGGGAATGCACGTGCGCTTTCCTCCCAAGCTGTAGCAGCAGTGTCACGCTTCCCTTCGCGTGGATCAAGGGATCTGTGGCTTTCCCTCGAGGCTTTCGCACGAGGCTTTCCCACAGGGCTGGCCACGTGCCACCGTGGTGTGAGTCGATCCTCGGCTTGAAAGTCGAGGCAGTGCAGGGAAAACACGTTTCCCTGGAATGTACTGAGACATCTGGGGGACTCTGGGAATGGTGACACGACCCTGGAGTTCCTCTCGCCTTTCCTGTGGAGAGCGCCTCCTCTTGAGATGCGACGGGAAAACCGGAAATTCTTTCCCGACCACGCAGGGAAAGGATCCCTCCTCTCGAGCTAGGAGGCGGAACCGGGGCTCCTCTGGATGTGGGTGGGACTCTCGTGCTTCCTCTCGAGGTGGAGACGGGTATGTCGGGGAACTTCTTGAGTTGTAGCAACGGTGTGAAGGACCCTTTGGAAGTTCCAGATGTTAGATGTGATTTGCCTCGAGACGCCTAAGTGGAATTGGGCCTCATCTCGCCTGGAGGGGAGAACCTCCTGGATTTTCTCGATTGCGGCAGGTGTTCTTGACTTACGACGGGGACCTCAGGTACCCGCTCTGGTGGCCTCAGGAAAGGCCAGTCCCCATGAGAGCTGCTCGGGGGCCTCTCAGGATTCCTCTCCCCGTCGATGCCGGGGCGTAAGATCTTGTGTGGATTCGGTGCCGGAACCTGAGGATTCCTCTCCAGAGCTGACATGGATCTTGGGGTACTTCTGGAGTCTCCCCAGGGGACTCAGTCCTCGTCTCGATTGGAGGCATGCACGTGCGCTTTCCTCACAAGCTCTAGCAGCAGTGTCACGCTTCCCTTCGCCTGGATGACGGGTTCTGTGTCTTTCCCTCAAGGCTTTCCCACGAGGCTTTCCCACGAGGCTTTCCCCACAGGGATGTCCCACGTGCCACCATGATGTGAGTCGATCATCGGCTTGAAAGTCGTGGCAGTGCAGGGAAAACAGGTTTCCCTGGAATGGACTGAGACATCTGGGGGACTCTGGGAATGGTGGCACGATCCGGGAGTTCCTCTCGCCTTTCCTGTGGAGAGCGCCTCTTCTTGAGATGCGACGGGAACGACGGAAATTCTTTCCCCACCACGCAGGGAAAGGATCCCTCCTCTCGAGCTAGGAGGAGGAAACGGGGCTCCTCTTGATGAGGTCGGGACTCTCGTGCTTCCTCTCGAGTGGAGACGGGTATGTAGGGGAATTTCTTGAGTTGCAGAAAGGGTGGGAATGACCCTTTTGGAAGTTCCAGAGGTTAGGTGTGATTAGCCTCGAGACGCCTCATCGGAAATGGGCCTCATCTCGCCTGGAGCGGAGAACTTCCTGGATTTTCTCGAGTTGCGGCAGGTGCTCTCCACTTACGACGGGGACCTCAGGGACCCGCTCTGGTGGCCCTCAGGAAAGGCCAGTCCCCATGCGAGTTGCTCGAGGGCCTCTCAGGGATTCCTCTCCCGTCGATGCCTGGGCGTAAGATCTTGTGTGGATTCGGTGCCGGAACCTGAGGATTCCTCTCCAGAGCTGACATGGATCTTGGGGTACTTCTGGAGTCTCCCCAGGGGAGTCAGTCCTCGTCTCGAGTGGGGGCATGCACGTGTCCTTTCCTCCCGAACTGTAGCAGCTGTGTCACGATTCCCTTCGCGTGGATCAAGGGATCTGTGGCTTTCCCTCGAGGCTTTCCACGAGGCTTTTCCACGAGGCTTTCCCACAGGGCTGTCCCACGTGCCACCGTGGTGTGAGTCGATCCTAGGCTTGAAAGTCGAGGCAGAGCTGGGAAAACAGGTTTCCCTGGAATGAACTGAGACATCTGGGGGACTCTGGGAATGGTGGCACGACCCTGGAGTTCCTCTCGCCTTTCCTGTGGAGAGCGCCATCTCCTAAGATGCGACAGGAACGCGGGGAATTCGTTCCCCACCACGCAAGGAAAGGATCCCTCCTCTCGAGCTAGGAGGCGGAAACGGGGCTCCTCTGGATGTGGGCGGGACTCTCGTGCTTCCACTCGAGTGGAGACGGGTAAGCAGGCGAACTTCTAGAGTTGCAGCAAGGGTGTGAAGGACCCTTTGGAAGTTCCAGAGGTTAGGTGTGATTAGCCTCGAGACGCCTCCCGCGGAAATGGGCCTCATCTCGCCTGGAGGGGGGAACCTCCTGGATTTTCTCGAGTTGCGGCAGGTGCTCTCGACTTACGACGGGGACCTCAGGGACCCGCTCTAGTGGCCTCAGGAAAGGCCAGTTCCCATGAGAGTTGCTCGGGGGACTCTCGGGATTTCTCTCCCGTCGATGCCGGGGGCCTGAGACGTTGTGTGAGTTGTGCCGGAAACTGAGGATTCCTCTCCATGCTGACATGGATCTTGGGGTACTTTCCCTCGAGGTTTCCCAAGAGGCTTTCCCACGAGGCTTTCCCACAGGGCTGTCCACGAGCCACCGTGGTGTGAGTCGATCCTCGGCTTGAAAGTCGAGGCTGTGCAGGGAAAAGTTTTCGCTGAATGGACTGCACATCTGGGGCCGGGAGCGCTCTGTGGAATGGTGGGCACGACCGGCCTGGAGATGTCTCTGGTTCCGCCCGGCTTTCCTAGTGGAGAGGCGCCTCTCCGACTTGAGGTTGCGAAGGGGAAACACCCGAGAATGTCTTTCGCAGTGACCGCACCACGGCAGGGAAAGGATCCTCCCTCAGCAGCTGAGCGAGAGCGCGTCCACCTGACATGCGACGGGAAACGCCGGGAATTTTTTGCACGACCACTCATGGTGCGTATTCCTCCTCACGAGCCTAGGGGGTGGAAACGGGGCTCCGTCTGGAATGTGGGCGGGACTCTCGTGGCTTCCTCTCTGAGTGGAGACGGGGTATGTCGGGGAACTTCATGAGTTGCAGCAAAGGGTGTGAAGGACCCTTTGGGAAGTTTCGGCAGATGTAGGTTGTGATTAGCCTCGGAGCGCGCTCTGCGGAAATGGGCCTCAATCTCGGCTGGAGGGCGAGGAACCGTCCTGGATTTTCTCGAGTTGCGGCAGTGCTCTGCGCCTTACGACGGGACCATCAGGGACGCCGCTTCTGGTTGGCTCAGGAAAGGCGCAGTCCCCAATGGCGAGTTGCTGCCGCGGGCCTGGTCGGGGATTGCCTCTTCTCGTGAATGGCCGCTGCCTACTGACCGCTGTTGTGTGAGGAGTCAGTGCCGGAACGCTGAGGATTCCTCTCCAGTGCTGACATGGATCCTGGGGTACTTCTGGAGTCTCCCCAAGGGAGTCAAGTCCTCGTGCTCCAATGGGGCAATGCACGTGCGTCTTTCCTCCGCGAGCTGTTAGGCAGCAGTGTCACGCTTTCCTTCGTGTGGATCGAAGGTGGAATCTGTGGCTTTTGCCGTCGAGGTTTTCCCACAAGACTTTCAGCAGCGAGGCTTTCCCACAAGGGCTGTCCACTTGCCAGCCGTGGTGTTAGTCGATTCTTCGGCTGAAAGTCGAGGCGTTGCACGGGGAAATCAAGGTTTTCGCTGAAATGGGACTTAGCACATCTGGGGGAACTGCTCGGGAATGGTGCCGACCCTGGAGTCCTTTCGCCTTTCCTGTGGAGGCGGCCTCCACTTGTGAGTTGCGCGGGAACAGCTGGAGATTCTTTCCTGACCACGCAGGAAAGGATCCCA
>NW_017214849.1:0-14379 GCF_001704415.2 Capra hircus
CATGCGCAAAGGCGTGATCAAGCCTCAGGTAACCCCCTGTTCCCGAGCATCGAACCCCAAAACCAGAGTCTGTTTTATGCTCTCACCTACACTTCTGACTTTACGGGGGCTCTCCCCCATAACTGTTTCTCTCGGAGAAGAAGTAAACGTGCAGCTTCAAGGCAATAAATATTCTTGGGCATGACAAGAGTGTTTCAGCTTGCCGACTCCTCTGAAGGTTATCTAGCCCACCTTTATAGGTTTGTCCGGCCACATGTGATTGTTTACAGCCTCCCAACCTGAGAGGCATGAGATGTTTTAGACTTACTAAAGGCAAATTATTTTGGGGAGTTAGAAATTATTAGTATAGTTGGTTAGGAATTATATTGGTGAAGGGTTCTTCATTTGTTGTGTCAAAAATTGCTGCTAATTCCCTGCTCTGGGTGGGACAAGGATATTTTAGGTCAAACCTCTCTGCTGACAGACCAGCTTGTGTGACAGGATTATCCATACTGCTGCCACTAGGCACAAGATTGTTTACTGCCTCTCAACTGTAAACAGCACAGAGAGTTTTGGAGTATTTTGAGAGTCTTAATTAGCATAGGACTTTTTCTTCTTGTTGAGTCAATGATTGCCACCAGGCCTCCATATCCTTAGGCACTTGGGAATATATTAATCAATGTATTTGGAATATAGCAAAGGAAATATAGCAGTTTTTGATGTTAGCAATACTAGACTTTTTGAGTTAATGGATTTTCACTTTTGTAATAGATCACTGTACTTTGTTATATATCACTGTGTCCTTTCTATGTAAGAATGTAACTTTATCATATCTTAAGACTAAATAGATCTTAAGGGGAGAATTGATGAAAGGATTTTCATTTGTTAGGCTGATGTTTGCTGATAAATCTCCATGTTCCCTACCCTTATAATGAATATAACTAGTATATAGGAGAAATAAGTATTAACCTTTAAGCATATAGGAGAAATAAGAATTCACCTTTAAGACTAATCATGTTAACCTTGGGTTAAATAAATTCCTTTCTTGATTGTAACTCACTACACCCTCACCCTATAGGAATGTAACTTTATTTGGAGGGTGGTGCCTGGTTTAAGAAAAAAACCCTTGGAAGAAATAAGTTTATTTGGTTATCAGAAAGAAAGGATCATAAAATGTCAGCAGGTCTCATTCATGGCCAGAAGATGATGTAAGATCCCTAAGACCTTTTTTTTATACATTTATGTGAAGCACCTGATTTTGATAAAGGTCAGGATGCCGACTCCTGCGTGACTCTGTATTCATCCCTATGTGTAACAAGAGGTATACAAGCAAAACCAAAAATAAAGAAATCAGATCAGTTTCCGGAAAGACTGATTCCCCCATGTCGCTTCTTTTTTGCTCCCGTTTTTCTGGCTGAATTCTCTACTGGAGGATGGATGCTATTCCACGTAATCCAAGTTATTCAGCCTCTTTTTCTCCAATAATCTTCCTACTACACAATCCATTTCTAATCTCTTTATATCTGGGATTAAATATGTATATTTCCAAAGACGACGACTACGTCCCCACCTTCGAATCACGCTGGATCCACCGGGGCTGGACCACGGGACTTTCCCTGCTTGGTCGGGAAAGTATTCCCGGCGTTCCCACCGCATCTCAAGAAGAGGCGCTCTCCACAGGAAAGGCGAGAGGAACTCCAGGGTCGTGCCACAATTCCAAGAGTCCCCCAGATGTCTCAGTCCATTCCAGAGGAACCTGTTTTCCCTGCACTGCCTTGATTTTCACGCCGAGGATCGACTGGCACCATGGTGGCACGTGGGACAGCGATGTGGGAAAGCCTCGTGGGAAAGCCTCGAGGGAAAGCCCCGTGAGAAATACCTCGAGGGAAAGACATAGATCTCTTGATCCACGCGACGGGCAGCGTGACACTGCTACTGCAGCTCAGGAGGTAAGCGTTCTTGCATGATCCCGCTGAGAAGAGGACTGACACCCCTGGGGAGACTCAAGAAGTACCCCAAGAACCATGTCACCACGGGAGAGGAATCCTCAGGTACCGGCCTCGACTTCACACAAGGTCTTAGGCCCCACCATCGACGGGAGAGGAATCCTGAGAGGCCCCGTAGCCACTCGGATGGGAACTGGCCTTTCCTGACGCCACCAGAGCGGGTCCCTGAGGTCCCAGCGTACGTTGAGAACACCTGCCACAATTCGAGAAAATCCAGGAGGTTCTCCCCTCCAGGCAAGATGAGGCCAATTTCCGCTGAGGCACTCGAGGCTAATCACACCTAAACTCTGGAAATTCCAAAGGTTCCTTCACAACCTTGCTGAAACTCAAGAAGTTCCCCGACATACCGTCTCCACTCCAGAGGAAGCACGAGGGTCCGCCCACATCCAGAGGGCCCCGTTTCTGCCTCGGACCTCGAGATGACGGATCTTTCCTGCTTGGTCGGAAAGAATTCCCGCTTCCGTCCCATCTCAAGAGGAGGCGCTCTCCACAGGAAAGGCGAGCGAACTCCAGGGTCGTACCACCATTCCAAGAGTCCCAGATGTCACAGTCCATTCCAGAGGAACCTGTTTTCCCTGCACTGCCTCGACTTTCAAGCGAGATCGACTCACACCATGGTGGCAGGTGGGACAGCCCTGTGGGAAAGACTCTTGGGAAAGCCTGAAGGAAAGACTGAGTGAAAGCTACAGATCCCTTGACCACGCGTTAGGAAGCGTGACACTGCTGCTACACTCGGGACGGAAAGCGCACGTGCATGCCCACACTCGAGACGAGGACTGACTTCCCTGGGAGACTCTAGAAGTACCCCAAGAACCATGTCAGCACTGGAGAGGAATCCTCAGGATCCGCCCGACTCCACACAAGTCTTAGCCCCGGCATCGACCAAGAGGAATCCCGAGAGTCCCCTGGCAACTTGCATGGGGACTGGCCTTCCTGAGGCCACGAGACAGGTTCCCTGAGGTCCCCGTCGTAATTCGAGAGCACCTGCCGTAACTCGAGAAATCCAGGAGGTTCTCCCTACAGGCAAAATGAGGCCTATTTCCACTGACGCATCTAGAGGCTAAGCACACCTAACCTCTGAACTTCCAATGGTTCCTTCACACACTTGCTGCAACTCAAGAGCTTTCCCGACATACCCGTCTACACTCAAAGGAAGCACGAGGGTCCCGCCCACATCCAGAGAAGCCCGATCCCCCCTCGAGGCTCCAAAGGAGAGATCTTTTAACTGCTTGCATTTCCCGAGTCAAAACCTTGTGTTGAGTTGGGACCGGAAACTGCGATTCCTCTCCATGCTGATTGGATTTTGGGTACTTCTGGACTCTCCCCAGGGAGTCAGTCCTCGTCTCGAGTGGGAAATGCACGTGGCTTTCCTCCCTAACGGTGGCAGCAGTGTCATGCTACCGACGGGTGGATCAAGGATGTGTGGCTTTCCCTGTAGGATTTCACATGAGGCTTTCCCACGAGGCTAACACACAGGGCTGTCCCACGTGCCACCGTGTGTGAGTCGATCCTCAACGTGACAGTCAAGGCAGTGCAGGTAAAGAGTTCCTTTGAATGGACTCAGTCCTCTGGGGACTCTTGAATGTGGCACGACCCTGGAGTTCCTCTCGCTTTCCTGTGAGAGCGCTTCCTCTTGGATGCGACGGATGCCAGGAATTCTTTCCCGACCACGCAGGGAAAGGATCCCTCATCTCGAGCTACAAGGTGGAAAAGGCCTTCTCTGGATGTGCAAGGGACGCTCGCGCTTCCTCTCGAGTGACAAGGTATGTCGGGAACTTCTGAGTTGCAGCAAGGGTGTGAAGGACCCTATGGAAGTTCCAAAGGTTAGATTGATTAGCTCGAGTCGCCTCAGCGGAAATGGGCCTCATCTAGCCTGGAGGGGAGAATCTCCAGGATTTTCTCGAGTTGCGGTAGGTGCTCTCGATTTACGACGGGACCACAGGGACCCTATCTGGTGCCTCAGAAAGGGCACTCTCCGTGCGAGTTGCTTATTGGCCTCTCAGGATTCCTCTCCCTTCAATGCTGGGCCTAAGACCTTTTGTGAAGTCGGGGCCGTAAATGAGAATTATTCTCCAGTGCTGACATGGATCTTGGTACTTCTGGAGTCTCCCCAGGGAGTCAGTCTCGTCTCGAGTGGGGCATGCACGTGCGTTTCCTCCCGAGCTGTGAAGCAGTGTAACGCTTCCCATCGCGTGGATCAAGGATCTGTGGCTTTCCCTCGAGGCTTTCCCTCAAGCTTTCCCACGAGGCTTTCCTACGAGGCTTACCACAGGGCTGTCCCACGTGCCACTGTGTTTGAGTCGATCTTCGGCGTGAAAGTCGAGGCAGTTTGGGGAAAACAGGTTCCTCTGAAATGGACTGAGACATCTGGGGACTCTTGGAATGGTGGCCTGACTGGAAGTACCTATCCCCTTTCCTGTGGAGAGGCCTCCTCTTGAGATGCGACGGGAACCTCGGAATTCTTTTCGACCAAGTAGGGAAAGGATCCTCATCTCGAGCAAAGAGGCGGAAACGGGGCTCCTTTGGATGTGGGCGGGTGCCGGGAGCCAGTGTGAGGAATCCCGCCATGACAAGGTCATGAGGAAGGAAGCTGACATACGCAAGGCGTGCTCAGACTTCAGGACCCCTCTGGAAATTCCTAAGCATGTACCCCAGCAAAAATCTGCCGGCTTTTGTGCTCTGCTTTTCCACTCTTCTGACATTTTCTGGAAAAAGTCAATTCAGGGCTTTAGTCTTCTGCATTTGAAAGAGTGTTTCAATCCAAAAACCCTCTGATGGCTTTCTAGCCTGCCTGCAGGACTCGTACAGCTGCGCATGTGATTGTTTGAGGCCTCCTGACCGCAGGAGGCACAGGAAGCTTAAAACATCCTAGGAATGTAGGAGCTTCCGAGGAGTCAAAATCTTTTAGAATAGGACTGATTAAAGGTTTCATTTTTTGGGTCAATGCTTGCTGCCAAATTTTCATATCCTTTATTTTTAGATATAGTTGGTATATAGAAAAACAAGTAGTAGACCTGTATTAGCAACATTAGATCTTCGAGTTAAGTACCTTCTTTGTTATATCCCACTGCACCTTTGTTCTATAGAGATGTAACTTTAATGCTTTAAGGAGATGCAAATTAAAGAAAATCACTTCAGGGGAAACAAAATCAACATTCATTAAGGAAGAGAGATAAAAAGTGTTAACAAGCTTCTTGGCCAGAAGATAATGTAAATCACCTGAGACCTTTTGTATACAAAATGATGTATAGAAAGAGTCTGGGCTGCGAACGCTACATAATTCTGTGTTACCCATTGATCTCCGTGTTTTATCAAAAGTATAAAAGGCCTTCTGAACAATAAAGGACGGGGGCCAGGGGCCGGGGACCAGTTTCTCGGACCAGTTTCTCGAACTAGTCTCTCGGCCCTGGTTTCTTGGGACTCTGGCTCCCCCCATGTCTCTCTCTCTCCTCTTCTCTCCCCTTCCCTCTCTCTGCTCTTTACTTTAACTTCAGGCTGAATCTCCATCTGGGGCGCGGAGGCCTCGCCAGGTCTACTTACTTGCCCCGGCTGTTAAGACCCGCGCGAAAGGGAGCTTAAGGCGAGGCACCCTTAGATATTCAAGCGGGCGCCGGTGGCCCCAGCGTAGATGGTGCAAATTCCTTGTCTGGAATTTTATTGGCCTTCCGCGTAAACCAAGCTATTCAGCCCTCTTCCCTCCACTTAATCTTCTTACTACACTATAGTTTCCTAATCTAATCTTACATTAATAAATAAACAAGTCTTTCCACCGCCAACGCCGTCCACCCTTCGAATTCCCTGGATCCACCGGGGCTGGACCCCGGCAAGTGGCGCCCGGAACAGGCTATTCGAAGGTAGGTTCCTCGGAGCAAAAGCTCCCCCCCGGAGCACTCTCTGTTGCTCCCCCCGGAGCACTCTCTGTTGCTCCCCCCGGAGTGACTTAATCACTCCCCCCGGAGTACTTTCGGGTACTCCCCCAATGTTGAGTGTTCGGGACGGCTAGGACCCCACTCAGGGTGCCGCGGACCCCCTGTAGGATAGACAGGGTGAGGAGGAGTGGGAAGTGTTCAAGGGTTTAAGAGAAACCTGGTGCTCTAGAGGTTGAAAAGAAACCTGCTATCTTAGGGTTTAAAACAAAACCCCCTTGGCTAAGGTAAAACCTTTTTGTCAAGGCAGACTTTTCTATAACTCTTAATTTTCTGACATGGGTAACAATGACTCAAAACAATGACACCTCTTTATACAAGTAATTTTGTAACTGTTAAACAAAAAAGACAAATTAAAGATTAAAAGACTACTGTTACGAGAGCAATGTCCTTGGTTTCCAAAAAAGGGATTTAGATACTTGGGTGAAGCTAACAAAACAGCTAAAAACTTACTATACTTTGCATGGGCCTGTAAATGCTTTTGCTCTGTAAAATATGATTACAAATGTTCTGGACCCCTGTCATGAGGCTGTTAGATAGCCTATGGGAGAGGCTATAGCGGTAAATGGTAGTGGGTCTCCACCTTCTATGCAGATCGTATTTTCTGCCATTGGCAAACAAAAGGAGAGAGACTACTCTTCCTCCCGAGGAAGGAGGGTGCTTACAGGACGCAGCGGCCGAGCGCCCTGGAGAGCCCCCTCCCCCTCTACACAAACCAAACCTTTAAAAAAAGTTATCTTATTTAAGGCGACCACTGCAACCTCTGCTTGCGCCTCCCCAGGGCTTAAGAACTCCCCACTTTATATCCAAAGCCTCCCAGAACATTGCTTAAGTTTGAAACGATAGTGACAATATTTTTGAGCAAAAGAGCTTTTAAAACAGCTTGCTCCTTGCATAAAATCCCCTCAGGAGGGGCCTCATCCAAAAAAAAAAAAAAAAGGAAGAAAAACAAACAAAAAAAAATATTCGTAATAAAAAGGACTTTACAAATGCAAGGTGTTTCTCTTGAGGCCAAATAGAACATTTTTTGCCAAAATGTCCTGCTAAACAGAGATAACAAGCCGTACCAAACAACCCCAGGTAGCTCAGGCCTGGACCTCAGTTCCACCACCTTAATAATAATAACTCCTGACTCAGATTCCAGTGGCTAGTCCCCTGCCTGAGGACATTGTAAGACTTGTGCTGGGGCATAGCTTGCTTTCTTTTCAAGAAATTTCGGTAGTGTCTTGTGTAGTAAATTCTGATTATACTGAAAAAATTGAAGTTTTGATCTCGCCACCTGCTAAAACTGGTGCAATTAATAATAATAAAAAAAAATAGCACAGGCTTTTGCTTTTACCTTATTACCAAACAGAAAAAACCAGACAAAAAAAGCCCCAGAGGATCTAGATCTAGCTTTTTGGGTGCAAAAAATTGCCAGCTTCTAGGCCTTTAAAAGATTTTTTAATTCAAAGATATAAAATGTCATGGCTGTTAGACAATAGACAAGATGTTTCTTACATTGCTGAGAGACTAGCGCAGCTCCTGGCCAACATATATTACTGAAAAGGAGTTGGTGGGATTAGAAAAGGTGGTATGCAGGATAAAAATGCTATAGAGTAAGAGGTGAGAGAGTTTAAAACCTTGGTGAATAGTGAGCTCCCCGTTGCTGGAAGTATTCAAGCAAAGATTAAATGGTTACTTGTCATCTAAAAGGCTATAGACCAGATTTGGGTTATAAAAAGATCATTAAAAAAGCTTATAAAGATATTGTGTAACACCTCTTTTCTTCTTATATTTAGGTCTGCCAAAAGTTTTAAAATTGATAATGTCCTTTTAAAGCTGCTGAGAGATTGTTTACTAACTTTAAATGATTTCCAAAAATTATTAGGTGATATTAATTGGATATGCCCACATTTAAAACTGACTTCTGTAGATTTAAAGCCTTTTGTTTGATTGCTAAAAAAAAAAAAAACAATCCTAATCCCAGTTCTAAAAAAAAAGGTTGACTAGTGAGACAGAGTTGGCTTTTGTTAAAGTGAATGAGGCTTTAAATGATCAGTAATTAAGATTAATATTGCCAAAAGAGGAGATTAAATTATTCTTGCCACAAAATGTATACCTACAGGATGCTTGTGACAAGAAGGCCCATTGGTTCCATCTACCAATGACCCCCAAAAAAATAGTTTTATCTTATCCCAACTTGGTGGAACAATGGCCTCTGCCTAAGGAAAAATTACTGACATATTAATTAAAAAGATTAATTCAAGTATACTGATTTATTACATTGTTTAGTAAAGAGCCATCAAAAATTGTAATTCCATATAACAGAGAACAACTTGATGCTTTTCAAATGTTTGATGATTGGCAGATTGCTATAGGAAATTCTTGTGATCAGATCTTGCATCATTTACCCTCACATGCTTTGTTAATTCAAAAATTAAAAAAGGAGAAATTAAGTATAGTTTTCCCCATCAGATTTTACAACATGTTCTCTTTGTAATAAGTTGAATGCTGATTCATTTGGAACAGTAAAATAAAAAGCCATTGGTAAAGCAAAAAGATCTCCTCCAGATAACAAAAAGATACCGACCCAGAATTTACTGCGGGTCGAGGAAGTGTTTATATTTTTTCCACAGGGTGCAGATTCGTCAATTTGGATCCCGGACAGACTGATTCGCCACAAAAGAAAAAGGGAACTTCTCTGCCTCCACCGCGCGGGAAACAGCCGCGCACCAAAAGCTGCGGGCGGGGCCAGCCTTACTGACTGACGGGACCCAGTGCTCCGCCAGCGTCCATCTGAGAAACTATGGGATAGAGACTTGATGAGAAAAAGAGATGTATGGGAACTGTATACTATTTGCTCATATTTTCGTGTAGCTTGGCCGCCGCACGCGATGGCAGAAGAGGCAAAAAAAAAAAAAAAACATCAAGATCCCGGCGGGACTAACAGCTGCTGCAGCGCAAACTCCAACCGAAAAATGACTCTATTTACTCTATTTTTGGCTTGTCTATTCCTCTCCTTATGTTCTTCTTTTCACCAATGATTCCAGAAAACTTAACGTACCTAATGTAGCGACTTGTGAACCATGGATGTTTTCATCTTGTTTAACTCCTCAAAGTAATTTCTGCTCTTTTGTGGTTTTAAAGATGTCCTGTAACTGTAACAACTTATTGATATGATAATTATGTTCTTCCTGTGTTACAACAACTGTATGGCAGCAATCATTGACTCAACAAGTGTAAATGCCCAATATGTTAAAAAAATCAAGTTTTCTGTGTTTTGGAACAGCTCAGATATTAGTTTAGACTTAGGGAAACTGCATTACCAGATTCAGACCTTGGAACACTCCCGATTAGATTTTACCACCGCAGGAGAAGCCAATGACTTTTCCCACACTTTCTCTAACTTCATTTCTGAAGACTGTTCTGTCTACTGTTTATAATCTTGCTCCTCATAATCATACTTCCCTGTCTTGTCTAGATTCTTCGGCAGAGCATTCGGAATCTCGAGACCGAACTGCACCTGATTTTAAACATAAATAATTAATTATTTAAAATTAAAAGGGTGAGATGCCGGGAGCCAGTGTGAGGAATCCCGCCCATGACAAGGTCATGAGGAAGGAAGCTGACATACGCAAGGCGTGCTCAGACTTCAGGGACCCCTCTGGAAATTCCTAAGCATGTACCCCAACAAAAATCTGCCGGCTTTTGTGCTCTGCTTTTCCACTCTTCTGACATTTTCTGGAAAAAGTCAATTCAGGGCTTTAGTCTTCTGCATTTGAAAGAGTGTTTCAATCCAAAAACCCTCTGATGGCTTTCTAGCCTGCCTGCAGGACTCGTACAGCTGCGCATGTGATTGTTTGAGGCCTCCTGACCGCAGGAGGCACAGGAAGCTTAAAACATCCTAGGAATGTAGGAGCTTTCCGAGGAGTCAAAATCTTTAGAATAGGACTGATTAAAGGTTTCATTTTTTGGGTCAATGCTTGCTGCCAAATTTTCATATCCTTTATTTTTAGATATAGTTGGTATATAGAAAAACAAGTAGTAGACCTGGTATTAGCAACATTAGATCTTCGAGTTAAGTACCTTCTTTGTTATATCCCACTGCACCTTTGTTCTATAGAGATGTAACTTTAATGCTTTAAGGAGATGCAAATTAAAGAAAAACACTTCAGGGGAAACAAAATCAACATTCATTAAGGAAGAGAGATAAAAAGTGTTAACAAGCTTCTTGGCCAGAAGATAATGTAAATCACCTGAGACCTTTTTGTATACAAAATGATGTATAGAAAGAGTCTGGGCTGCGAACGCTACATAATTCTGTGTTACCATTGATCTCCGTGTTTTACCAAAAGTATAAAAGGCCTTCTGAACAATAAAGGACGGGGCCAGGGGCCGGGGACCAGTTTCTCGGACCAGTTTTCTCGAACTAGTCTCTCGGCCTGGTTTCTTGGGACTCTGGCTCCCCCCATGTCTCTCTCTCTCCTCTTCTCTCCCCTTCCCTCTCTCTGCTCTTTACTTTAACTTCAGGCTGAATCTCCATCTGGGGCGCGGAGGCTCGCCAGGTCTACTTACTTGCCCCGGCTGTTAAGACCCGCGCGGAAAGGGAGCTTAAGGCGAGGCACCCTTAGATATTCAAGCGGGCGCCGGTGGCCCAGCGTAGATGGTGCAAATTCCTTGTCTGGAATTTTATTGGCCTTCCGCGTAAACCAAGCTATTCAGCCCTCTTCCTCCACTTAATCTTCTTACTACACTATAGTTTCCTAATCTAATCTTACATTAATAAATAAACAAGTCTTTCCACGCCAACGCCGTCCACCCTTCGAATTCCCTGGATCCACCGGGGCTGGACCCCGGCAGGCGGGACCCTTCTGCTTCCTCTCGAGTGCATACGGGTATATCGGGGAACTTCTTGAGTTGCAGCAAGGGTGTGAAGGAACCTTTGGACGGTTCAGGGGGTAGGTGTGATTGGCCTCGAGATGCTTCAGCAATAATTCGCCTCTGTTCGCCTGGAGGGGAGAACCTCCAGGATTTTCTCGACTTGCGGCAGGTGCTCTCGACTTACGACGGGGGACCTCAGGGACCCGCTCTGGTGGCCTCAGGAAAGGCAGGTCCCCATGCGAGTTGCTAGGGACCTCCCTGGATTCCTCTACCGTAGATGCCGGAACCTAAGACCTTGTCTGGAGTTGGGGCCGGAACGTGAGGATTTCTCTCCAGGCCTGACATGGATCCTGGGGTACTTCTGGAGGCGATTCAGTCCTCATCTCGAGTGGGGGCATTCACGTGCGCTTTCCTCCCGAGCTCTAGACCAGTGTCAGTCTTCCCGGCCCGACGATCAAGGGATCTGTGGCTTTCCCTTTGGGCATTCCCACCAAGTTTTCCAAACAGGCTTTCCCACAGGGCTGTCCCAAGTGCCACCGTTGTGTGGGTCGATAATCTGCATGAATGTCGAGGCAGTGCAGGGAAAACAGGTGTCCCTGGCATGGACTGAGACATCTGGAGGACTCTGGGAATGGTGGCACGACCCTGGAGTTCCTCTGGCCTTTCCTGTGGAGAGCGCCTGTTCTTGAGAGGCGACGGGAACACCGGGAATTCTTTCCCGACCACACACTGAAAGGATTCCCGTCTCGAGCTAGGAGGCGGAAACGGGGCTCCTCTGGATGTGGGCGGGACTCTCGTCCTTCCTCTCGAGTGGAGACGGGTATGTCGGGGAACTTCTTGAGTTGCAGAAAGGGTGTGAAGGATCCTTTGGAAGTTCCTGAGGTTAGGTGTGATTAGCCTCGAGACACCTCCAGCGGAAATGGGCCTCATCTCGCCTGGAGGGGAGAACCTCCTGGATTTTCTCGAGTTGTGGCACGTGCTCTGGACTTACGACGGGACCTCAGGGACCCGCTCTGGTGGCCTCAGGAAAGACCATTCCCCATGCGAGTTGCTCGGGGGCCTCTCGGGATTCCTCTTCCATCGATGCCAGGGTCTAAGACCTTGTGTGGAGTCGGTGCTGGAACCTGAGGATTCCTCTCCAGTGCTGACATGGATCTTGGGGTACTTCTGGAGTCTCCCCAGGGGAGTCAGTCCTCGTCTCGAGTGGGGGCATGCACGTGCGCTTTACTCTCGAGCTGTAGCAGCAGTGTCACGCTTCCTTCGCGTGGCTCAAGGGATCTGTGGCTTTCCCTCGAGGCTTTCCCAGGAGGCTTTCCCACGAGGCTTTTCCACAGGGCTGTCCCACGTGCCACCGTGGTGTGACTCGATCCTCGGCTTGATGTCGAGGCAGTGGAGGGAAAACAGGTTTCCCTGCAATGGACTGAGACATCTGCGGGACTCTGGGGAATGGTGGCACGACCCTGGAGTTCTTCTTGCCTTTCCTGTGGAGAGTGCCTCCTCTTGAGATGCGACGGGAATGCCGGGAATTCTTCCCCGACCACGCAGGAAAGGATCCCTCCTCTCGAGCAAGGAGGCGGAAACGGGGTTCCTCTGGATGTGAGCGGGATTCTCGTGCTTCCTCTCGAGTGGAGACGGATATGTCGGGAACCTCTTGAGTTGCAGCAAGGGTGTGAAGGACCCTTTGGAAGTTCCAGAGGTTAGGTGTGAATAGCCTCGAGACGCCTCAGCGGAAATGGGCCTCATCTCGCCTGGAGGGGAGAACCTCTTGGATTTTCTCGAGTTGCGGCAGGTGCTCTCGACTTACGACGGGGACCCTGGGACCCGCTCTGGAGGCCTCAGTAAAGGCCAGTTCCCATGCGAGTTGCTCGGGGGCCTCTCGGGATTCCTCTCCCGTCGATGCTGGGGTAAGACCTTGTGTGGAGTCAGTGTCGGAACCTGAGGATTCCTCTCCCAGTGCTGACATGGATCTTGGGGTACTTCTGGAGTCTCCCCAGGGGAGTCAGTCCTCGTCTTGAATGGGGGCATGCACGTGCGCTTTCCTCCCGAGCGTTAGCAGCAGTGTCGCGCTTCCCTTCGCGTAAATCAAGGGATCAGGGGCTTTCCAAGGAGGCTTTCCCACGAGGCTTTCCCACGAGGCTTTCCCACAGGGCTGTCCCACATGCAACCGTGGTGTGAGTCGATCCTCGGCTTGAAAGTCGAGGCAGTGCAGGGAAAATAGGTTTCCCTGAATGTTCGGAGACATCTGGTTGTCTCTGGGAATGTGGCACTAGCCTGGAGTTCCTCTCGCCTTTCCTGTGGAGAGTGCCTCCTCTTGAGATGCGAAGGGAACGCCGGGAATTCTATCCCGACCACGCAGGGAAAGGATCCCTCCTCTCAAGCTAGGAGGCGGAAACGGGCTCCTCTAGATGTGGGTGGAACTCTCGTGCTTCTTCTCGAGTGGAGACGGGTATGTCGGGGAACTTCTTGAGTTGCAGCAAGGGTGTGAAGGACCCTTTGGAAATTCCAGATATGAGATGTGATTAGCCTCGAGACGCCTCTGCGAAATGGGCCTCATCTCGCCTGGAGGGAGAACCTCCTGGATTTTCTCGAGTTGCGGCACGTGCTCTCTAATAACGTCGGGAACCTCAGGGAGCCGCTCTGGTGGCCTCAGGAAAGGCAAAGTCCCCATGCGAGTTGCTCGGGGGCCTCACAGGGGCCTCTCGGGTTTCCTTTCCGTCGATGCTGGGACTAAGACCTTGTGTGGAGTAAGTGCCGGAACCTGAGGATGCCTCTCCAGTGCTGACATGGATCTTGGGTACTCTGGAGTCTCCCCAGGGGAGTCAGTCTCGTCTCGAGTGGGGCATGCACGTGGGCTTTCCACCAGGCTGTAGCAGCAGTGTCACCATTCTCTTCGCGAGGATCAACGGATCTGTGGCTTTCCCTCGAGGCTTTCCCACGAGGCTTTCCCACAGGGCTGTCCCACGTTCCACCGTGGTGTTAGTCGATCCTCGGCTTGAAAGTCGAGGCAGTGCAGGGAAAACAGGTTTCCCTGGAACGGACTGAGTCTTCTGGGGGACTCTGGGAATGTGGCACGACCCTGGAGTTCCTCTCGCCTTTCCTGTGGAGAGCGCCTCCTCTTGAGATGCGACGGGAACGCCGGGAATTCTTTCCCGAACACGCAGGGAAAGGATCCTCCTCTCGAGCTAGGAGGCGGAAACGGGGCTCCTCTCGATGTAGGCGGGACTCTCGTGCTTCCTCTCGAGTGGAGACGGGTATGTCGGGGAACTTCTTGAGTTGCAGCAAGGGTGTGAAGGACCCTTTGGAAGTTCCAGATCTTTGATGTGATTAGCCTCAAGTCGCCTCTGCGGTAATGGGCCTCATCTCTCCTGGAGGGGAGAACCTCCTGGATTTTCTCGAGTTGCGGCAGGTGCTCTCGACTTACGACGGAGACCCCTGGACCCGCTCTGGGCCTCAGGAAAGGCCAGTCCCCATACGAGTTGCTCGGGGCCTCTCAGGATTCCTCTCCCTTCGATGCCGGTGCCTAAGATCTTGTGTGGAGTTGGTTCCGGAACCTGAGCATTCCTCTCCAGTGCTGACATGGATCTTGGGGTACTTCTGGAGTCTCC
>NW_017214850.1:0-14378 GCF_001704415.2 Capra hircus
AAAAATAAAAAAAAATTGTCGGGTTTTTTTTTTTCATTTTGGGTATTTGTTTTAATCCATTTAATGCCATTAACAAACCACTTGTGGAATCTCCATTCCTGGCCAGAGAACAAGCCCTGAACCTTTGGAGTGAGAGCACTGATTCCAAGGTGCTAGAATACCAGAGAACTCCTAACCCTAGACAGTACCAAATAGTGACTCCCAGGCAACTGCTTGCATATAAGACCTAGCATCACCCAACTACCTGTGCCAATCACACTGTGTAGTCACAGACCTGTACCAATCATCCTGTGTAGGACACCTCATCCAAACAACAAGCAAGACAAAATTACAAACCTAATCATCAGCAGACAGGATTACCAACTCACTCAGCCCTGCCCATCATGGGGGCAGCGGTGGTGGGTTCACCTCCTCCCACCAGAATGCAAGCACAAGTGACACTCTACACAAAACTTACACAAAACCACTAAATCAACCTTACGAGGGCAATAACCAAAAGAAAGAAAGAATTCAACTTTGAAACCTGGAAAAAGGAGAGCTCAAACACCATATGCCAATAATAATAATAACAGTAATGAAAAGGCAGAGAAATACTGCACAAAAAAGGAACAAACTCGAGACACACAAGTCCAAATAAATGAAGAAGAAATAGGCAAAGTACCTGAAGAATAATTCAGAATAATGATAGTAAAGATGATCCAAAACCTTGAAAATAAATTGAAGAAAATAATCAATCAACAAAGATGTAGAAGAATTAAAGAATAAACATATAGAGACAAACAACAAAAATACTGAAATTGAAAATACTCTAGAAGGAATCAATAGCAGAATATCTGAAGCAAAATAACAGATCAGTGAGCTGGAAGATAGAATGGTGGAAATAACTGCTAAAGAGCAGAATAAAGTAAAAAGAATGAAAAGAATTAAAGGTAGTCTCAGAGATCTCTGGGACATATTAAATGCACCAACATTAGAATTATAGGGGTCCCAGAGAAGAGAAAAAGAAAGAGTATGAGAAAATTTTTGAAGATCATAGTTAAAAATTTTCCAAACATGGAAAAGAAAATAGTCAAGTAAGTCCAAGAGGTGCAGAGTCCCACACAGGATAAACTTAAAGAGAAACATGTCAGGACACATGCTAATCAAACTAACAAAAATTAAACACAAAGAAAGAATATTAAAAGGAGCAAGGGAAAAACAACAAGAAAAATAAAGCATACAAGTAAAATCCCATACATTTAATAGCTGATCTTTCAGCTGAAATTCTTCAGGCCAGAAAGGAATGGAAGGATATATTTTAAGTACTGGCAATGGAAAAATCTACAACCAAGATTACTCTAATTGGCAAGGAGCTTATTCAAAATTGATGGAGAAATCAAAGTTTTGCAGACAGGCAAAAATTAAGAGAATTCAGTACCACCAAACCAGCTTGACAACAAATGTTAAAAGTCAGGAAATACAAGAGAAAGTAAAAGATCTACAAAAACAAACCCCAAACGATTAAGAAATGGCAATAAGAACATATATATTAATAATTACTTTATATGTAAATGGATTAAATGCCCAAGCAAAAGACACAGACTGGCTGAATGGATACAAAACAAGACTCATATATATGCTGTCTACAAGAAACTTATTTGAGACCTAAAGACACATATAGACTGAAAGTGAGAGGATGGAAAAATATATTCCATGCAAATGGAAATCAAAAGAAAGTTGGGATAGAATTCCCCATATCAGACAAAATAGACCTTAAAATAAAGAATATTGCAAGAGAAAAGGAAGGATACTACATAATGATCAAGGGATCAATCCAAGAGGAAGATATAATAATTATAAATATCTATGCACCTAAAATAGGAGCTCTTCAATACATAAGACAAACAGTAATGGACATAAATGAGAAACTGACAGGAACACAATCGTAGTAGACTTTAACATCCCCTTACACCAATCGACAGAGCATCAAAACAGAAAATTAATAAGGAACAGTCTTACATGATACATTGGAAGAGATGGATCTCACTGATACCTTCGGATCATTCTATCCAAATGCAGAAGAATACACTTTCTTCTCATTGCAGATGGAACATTCACCAGGAAAGACACATCTTGGGTCACAAATCAAACCTCAGTAAATATAAGAAAATTCAAATCATATCAAGCATCTTTTCTGACCATAACACTGTGAGACTAGATATCAATTACAAGAAAAAGCTGTAAAAACACAAAGAAATGGAGATTAAGCAATATATTTCTAAATAATGAACAAGTTACCAAAGAAATCATAAGAGAAATTTTAAAAAAATTCCTAGAAACAAATGACAATGAAAACACAACAACTCAAAACCTATGGGATGCAGCAAAAGCAGTTCTAACAGCAAAGTTTATAGCAACACAATCCTACCTCAAGAAACAAGAAAAACATTGAGCAGACAACCTAACTTTGCACCTAAAACAACTGGAAAAAGAAGAACAAAAAAACTCAAAGTTAGCAGAAGGAAAGAAATCATAAAGATCAAAGCAGAAATAAAGGAGAAAGAAATGAAAGAAACAATGGTAAAGATTAATAAAATTAAAATCTGGTTCTTTGAGAAGATAAAAAAATTGACAAACCTTTAGCCAGACTCATCAGAGAAAGAGTGAAAAATCAAATCAACAAAATTAGAAATGAAAAAGGAGAGGGTATAACAGACAATGCAGAAATACAAAGATTATAAGAGACTATCACGAGCAACTATATGGCAATAAAATGAATAACCTGGAAGAAATGGACAGATTCTTTACAAAAGTTCAATCCTCCAAGACTGAACCAGGAAGAAATATAATGAACAACCCAGTTACAAGCGCTGACATCGAAAATGTGATCAGAAATCTCCCAAAAAACAAAAGCCCAGGACCAGATGGCTTCACAGGTGAATTCTATCAAACATTTAGAGAAAACTAATGCTAGCCTTCATGGAAGGAACATTCCAAACTGATTCTACCAGGCCACCATCATCCTGATACCAAAACCAGACAAAGACAACAGGAAAAAAGAAAACTACAGCCAATATCACTGATCAACATGGATACAAAGAACCTCAACAAAATTCTAGGCAAAAAAATTCAACAACACATCAAAAAGCTCATACACCATGATTGAGTTTGGTTTATTCTAAAAGGCAAGGATTCTTCAATATATGCAAATCAAACAATGTGATACAGCATATTAATAAATTGAAACATAAAAGCTATCTCAGTACAAAATTCAGCATGTATTTATCATTAAAGCTCTTCATAAAATGGACATAGAAAGGACCTACCTCAATATAATAAAGGCCATATATAATAAGCCCACAGTAAACATTATTCTCACTAGTGAAAAACTGAAAAACATTCTTCCTAAGATCAGAAACAAGACAATGGTGTCCACTCTCACCATTATTATTCAACATAGTTTTGGAAGTCCTAGCTATAGCAATCGCAGAAGAAAAAGAAAGAAAAGGAATCCAGAAAAAGTAAAGCTCTCACTGGTTTGCAGATGACATGATATAGTACATAGAAAACACTAAAGATACTATCAGAAAATTACTACAGCTAATCACTGAGTTTAGCAAAGTCACAGGAAACAAAACCAATACACAGAAATCACTTGCATCCCTATGTATACTAACAATGGAAAATCAGAAAGAGAAATTAAGGAATCAATCCCATTTACCATTGCAACAAAAAGGATAAAATATCTAGCACTAAACCTACCTAAGGAGACAAAAAAACTGTATACAGAAAATGATAAGACCCTGATAAAAGATCAAAGATGACATAAACAGATGGAAAATATGCTATGTTCCTTGGCAGGAAAAATCAATATTGTGAAAATGGCTATACTACCAGATGTAATCTACAGATTCAGTGTGATCCCTATTAAATTGCCAATGGCATTTTTCACAGAATTAAAACAAAAAATTTTACAGTTCATATGGAAACACAGAAAACCCCATATAGCCAAAGCAGTCTTGTGAAAGAAAAATGGAGCTGGAGGAATCAACCTTCCTGACTTCAGATTATATTACAAAGATACAGTCATCAAGATAGTACGGTGCTGGCACAAAAACAGAAATATAGACCAATGGAAAAAGACAGAAAGCCCAGAAATAAACCCATGTACCTATAGATACATTAGTTTTGACAGAGAAGGCAAGAATATACAATGGGGCTAAGTTAACCTCTTCAATAAGTGGTGCTGGGAAGACTGGATAGTTACATGTAAAAGAATGAAGTTAAAACACTTTCTAACATGCTGCACAAAGATAAACTCAAAAGGCCTAAATGTAAGACCAGAAACTATAAAACTCAGAGGAAAACATAGGCAGAACACTTGAAGACATAAAGTAAGATCCTTTATGACACACCTCCTAGAGTAAAGGAAATAAACAGAAGTAAACAAGTGGGACCTAGTTAAAAGCTTTTGCACAGAAAGGGAACTATAAACAAGGTGAAGAGACAACTCTCAGAATGGGAGAAAATGAAACCAATTGAAACAACTGACAAAGGATTAATTTCCAAATATACAAGCAGCTCATACAACTCAATACCAGGAAAACAAACAACCCAATCAAAAAGTGGGGAAAAGACCTAAACAAACATTTTTCCAAATAAGACATACAGATAGCTAACAAACACATGAAAAGATGCTCAACATTGCTCATTATTAGAGAAATGCAAATCAGAACTACAGTGAGAGATCACTTCACACCAGTCTGAATGGCCGACATCAAAAAGTCTACAAACAATAAATGTTGGATAGGCTTTAAGAAAAGGGAGCACTCTTGCACTGTTGGTGGGAATGTAAATTGATACATCCACTCTGGAAGAGGGTATGGAGATTCCTTAAAAAACTAGGAATAAAACCACCATATGACCCAGCAATCCCACTCCTAGGCATATGCCCTGATGAAACCAAAATTGAAAAAGACACACATACCCCCAATATTCATTGAAGCACTATGTACAATGGCTAGAACATGGAAGCAACCTTGATGTCCATCAACAGATGAATGGATAAAGAAGAAAGAAGTTGTGGTACATATACACAGTGGAATATTGTTGTGAAGTTGATCAGTCCGTGTCCGATTCTTTGTGACCCCATGAACTGTAGCCCACCAGGCTCCTCCATCCATGGAATTTTCTAGGCAAGAGTACTGGAGTAGGTTGCCATTTCCTTCTCCAAGTGGAATATTACTCAGCCATAAAAGGGAATGCATTTGAATCAGTTCTAATGAGATGGATGAACCTAGAGCCTATTATGCAGAGTGGAATAAGTCAGAAAGAGAAAGAGAAATATGGTATACTAATAGATATATGTGGAATCTAGAAAGATGGTACTGATGAATTTATTTGTAAGGAAGCAGTGGAGAAACATAGAAAAACAGACTTACGGACATGGGGAGAGGAGAGCAGAGAGTGAGATGTATGGGGAGAATAACATGGAAACTTAATTATCATATGTAAAATAGATACCCTGTAGAGGCTCTGTATCAAACTAGAGGGTTGGGATGGGGAGGCAGATTCACAAAAGGAGGCAGATTCAAGAGGGAGGGGACATAGGTACACCTATGACTGATTCATATTGATGTTTGACAGAAAACAACAAAATTCTGTAAAGCAATTATCCTTCAATTAAAAATTAAATAAAAATAATAATCAGTATTTAGTACTGACTTTTTATAAAATAGGAATAACAGCATCCTCTCATTGCATTAAATATTTAGCTTTCAATAATATGCTTTATTTTTTTAAAACATTTTTATAACACAACAATGAAAAGAGTAAGTTAAAAAAAATGTTAGAAAAACTTGTCACTGCTAAATGACAAGAATATGAAGCTAACTAGATATTCACCCAAAGGCCTTATATGCCATAGTACTGTGATACTCTAGGGTGACACCTGTTGTTACGGTGTAAGCAATAGCATCCTCTTTCATTCTCAAAAGCCTATTATGAATTTTATTGTTGACCTAATTGAAATAAACAATATGAAGGAGTGGAAGAGAGATTTAACTACAGATATTTCAGAATTTAAAAGAGAAAAAATAATATTGTGTACAATTGCCTATCTGTGTATTAGAGAACTTAGATGAAACAGATATATTCATTTAAAGACAATGTATTAAAATTGGCAACTATATATATATATAATTCTATAAATGTAAAACTGTATATATATATATAATGTATACTATGTACACACATACCTAATATATATACTATACATATAAAATTTGAATAGTCCTAAAAGTCTTTAGAGAATGTGTTAAACATCTTCTGACAAATAAAAACACACCTGACTTAGATGGTAGCATCAAAGAATAAATAATCCAATTTTAACATATCCCTCATAGAGAGAAAAATAAGTAATCTTAATGAAGCAAATATAATTTTAAAAGTAACATTAGATAAGTAAAACACTAAAACAACAAAAGAAGAGAAGCTTAAGAAAAACACTCTTACTTGAGAACATAGTTACAAAACCTTAAACAAAATATTGACAAAGCAAATATAAATATTTTTCTTCATAAAAAAATCAAAGGGATGAACTAATGGCCAAATACAACACGTGTGTATGTGCACACACGCACGTGCATGTGCTTAGTCGCTCAGTCATGTCTGACTCTTTGAGATCCCATGGACTGTAGTCCTCCAGTCTCCTCTGTCCATGGAATTTTCTAGGCAAGAATACTGGAGCAGGTTGCCATTTCCTATGCCAGGCGATTTTCCTGACCCAGGGATCAAATCTGTATCTTTGAGTCTCCTGCATTGATAGGCAGATTCCTTACCATTGTACCACCTGAGAAACCCATATAACACATAACTCCTCCCAAATCGATAGCTAATTGGATATCACTAAGAGTCAGATATGACTGAGCGACTTCACTTTCACTTTTCACTTTCATGCATGGGAGAAGGAAATGGCAACCCACTCCAGTGTTCTTGCCTGGAGAATCCCAGGGACAGGGGAGCCTGGTGGGCTGCCGTCTATGGGGTCGCACAGAGTCGGACACGACTGAAGTGACTTAGCAGCAGCAGCAGCAGCAGTGTAAGTCTTACCTTTTTGCCTTTGCATACTGTTAAAAAGGTAAGACTTTTCATTTCATACAAAGATGAGCACAATAAAGGACAGAAGGGGTATGGACTTAACAGAAGCTAAAAAGATATTAAGAGGTGGCAAGAACACACGAAAGAACTATATTAAAAAGATCTTCATGACCTAGATAACCATGATGGTATGATCACTCACCTAGAGCCAGACTTCCTGGGATGCAAAGTCAAGTAGGCTTTAGGAAGCATCAGTACAAACAGAGCTAGTGGAGGTGATGGAATTCCAGTTGAGCTATTTCAAACCCTAAAAAATGATGCTGTGAAAGTGTTGCACTCAATATGCCAGCAAATTTGGAAAACTTGGCAATGGCCTCAGCCTGGAAAAGGTCAGTTTTCATTCCAATCCCAAAGAAAGGCAATGCCAAAGAATGCTCAAACTACTGCACAATTGTACTCATCTCACAGGCTAGCAAATAATGCTCCAAATTCTCCAAGCCAGGCTTCAACAGTAAGTGAACCATGAAGCTCCAGATACTCAAGCTGTATTTAGAGAAGACAGAGGAACCAGAGATAAAACTGCCAACATCTGCTGGATCATCGAAAAAGCAAGAGTTCCAGAAAAAAATCTACTTCTGCTTTACTGACTACGCCAAAGCCTTCGGCTGTGTGGATCACAACAAACTGGAAAATTCTGAAAGAGATGGGAATACCAGACCACCTTACCTACCTCCTGAGAAATCTGTGTTCAGGTCAAGAAGCAACAGTTAGAACTGGACATGGTACAACAGACTGGTTCCAAATAGGGAAAGGAATATGTCAGGGCTGTATATTGTCACCCTGCTTATTTAACTTATATGCATGCAGAGTACATCATGAGAAACGCTGGGCTGGAAGAAGCACAAGCTGGAATCAAGATTGTCAGGAGAAATATCCAAAACCTCAGATATGCAGATGACAGCACCTTTATGGCAGAAAGAGCAGAAGAACTAAAGAGCCTCTTGATGATTGTGAAATAAGAGAGTGGAAAAAGTTGGGTTAAAACTCAACATTTAGAAAATGAAGATCATGTCATCTGGTTCTATCACTTTGTGGCAAATAAATGGGGAACTATGGAAACAGTGACAGATTTTATTTTTGTGGGGGTCCAAAAATCACTGCAGATGGTGACTGAAGCCATGAAGTTAAAAGGCTCAGAAGAAAAGCTATGACCAACCTAGAGAGCATATTAAAAAGCAGAGACATTACTCTGCCAACAAATGTCCGTCCAGTCAAAGCTGTGGTTTTCCCAGTAGTCATGTGTGGATGTGAGAGTTGGACTATACAGAAAGCTGAGCACCGAAGAATTGATGCTTTTGAACTGTGGTGTTGGAGAAGACTCTTGAGAGTCCCTTGGACTGCAAGGAGATCCAACCAGTCCATCCTGAAGGAAATCAGTCCTGAATATTCATTGGAAGGACTGATGTTGAAGCTGAGGCCTCCAACACTTTGGCCACCTGATGGGAAGAACCCACTCATTGGAAAAGACCCTGATGTTGGGAAAGATTGAAGGCAGGAGGAGAAGGGGACAACAGAGGATGAGATGGTTGGATGATATCACCAACACGATGGACATGAGTTTGAATAGGCTCAGGGCATTGGTGAAGGACAGAGAAGCATGGTGTGCTGCACTCCCTGCAGTCACAAAGAGACAGATACTACTGAGAGACTGAACTGAACTGAGGGTAAGTCTTTCCTCTTACATAAACTCCACATATTAAATTCTTCACTATAGTGACCTAATTGGATAAACCCATAGACTCATCAAATTCAGAATTTCCCAAACTTCATTTATATGATGATATTTAGTAAATCTTCCTCACTTCCACTTTTCCCAATCAATACATTAATCAGTTCACCAAGCAAGAACTCTTGAAGTCGTCATAAACTATTTTTATCCCTGAACTAAAGCTTACAGTTGATTACTGAGTCCTGCTAGTTCTGTTGTTGATATGGCTCCATCTTCAGTGATAATCACCATGTAGAGCACTGCAGCCACATTTGATGTCATCATATTCTTACCCATCTTACCCAGTTTCAGTGACACTGCAGATTTATCTCTTTAACATGTGAACCTGATCATTGCTATTTACATAAAACTTTGTTGTGTTTTCTATCCACTTCAGTATTAAAATCTAATGTCAACATAATATCTGTGTTTCTGGCCCCTGACTTCTAGATGTTACCATATTCCTATACACTATGCTCTATTAACACTAAATTACTTGCAGCACTTACATAATACTTTATGATGTTTCTTTGTCTTTACAAATATTTCTTGTTTTGCTTGTAACATTTTTTTCTTTCTTAAATGGTTGATCCATACTTTCTTCAAAGAAGACAATCACATGAGATATCTACTTTGAGATTCTTCCCACCTACTTTTTATCTTTCTCATGAGACCTCCTCTCCCCCTTTACCATTTCTACTGTACTTATTACACTGTAGTTTAATTTTCTTTTTATTTCTTTTTTCCTACATAGACTGAAAATTCCTTGAAAGAAGGATCATGTCTTGATCTCTGTCATAGTGCCTAGCATATGCACTCAGTGAAGCTTTGTTAAAGAAGTGACAAACAAATGTATGGAAGTAGAATGTAAAAGCATATGTACTAGTATGCATATGTACACTCAAAATTTTGAAAGTGATTCTTTTTGTTTTGACTAAATGTGAGATAATTTTTCCTTACATTACACTTCTTCATTTATATTTTGAGAAATAATGTGTATATGCAGTTCCAAAGGTGGACAAATCATTAATATAAAGATTCACTGTTGAATGATTTAAAAATGTGTGTTTGGACTTCTTGTGTTCTTTTGGGTTGTTAAAAAACTTCAATACTTATTCGAACACTTGAAAGAAAAAGAAACAGTAATCCGTAGAAACTACACTACACTTTGGCATGTGGTATGCATTTGCTGAAGCAGAGGCCTGCCATATGCCATATGTGATGTGCCACCCAACTTTGCCATCATGTCAGTGAATTCATTGTATCCTGCCAGCCAAGCCACATGGGTATGACATGCCTTACACTTCAGTATTTCTATGAACATTTTTCCACTTAATTCTGTCACACATGGTATCCATAATCTGTTAGGAAGAGTTCTGCCTATTTGTCACCTTTAACATCTGAAAGCTCTTATGAGGGTGCCAAATTGATTGTTCTTCTGATTTGACTCAGATGTGAGTCATTCTGGGCGAAAATTTTAAAAGGATTTCCAGTAGTCACTTTTCCATGAAAATTGAAACAAGAATGGGTAATGACACATACAAGAGATCACTTGGAGTGTGGTTAATTATATAAAAGATTACTTTTTACTCACATATACATGACCAAATATTTACTGAACCTCCATGATGTGCCAAGCACTGTGCTATAGGCTGAGGAAGAAAAATAAGAAAAAGTAGTGAATCAGGATTTCTCCTCCTCAAGGAGGTTCTGGGAAAATAAAAAAATAAAATAAATAATAGTGAAGTTTTATTTTATTCAATTCATATTATCTTGTTATTTAAAAGTGATCTTTAAATAAATGTCCACTCACATTTTCTTCTTGCCACTTCAACAAAGGCAAAATACAACCTACAATAGAGCCATTTATTTTTTTAAGATAGAATGACGTACAGCAATTTAGAATTGTAGAGAAGAATCAGGAAAATTTTGTGTGCAAACAAAGCAAACAAAGACTGTGTACCCATTTTTTCTGCATATATTTTCTGTAGAAGTCATTTGGGGACTTTAGCAAAAAAGACTGCATGAAAAACATCTACTAACAAGGCTTTATGTATGTTATTTGGAAGAAAAGAGGGTTTTTTTAACCTTTTTTTAAAAAACATTTGTTTTGGTGGTCATATTAAGAAAAAGTACTGTCCTCAAAACAAATATAAAATAAACATTGAAGACATTCCCTTTTTAAAAAATATCATATTTAGTAAGGAAATGAGTATAGCCTGAAATAATGGCATAGGCAATTTTCTAAACTAACTTTTACATTAAGATAGGAATGTATGTGAGCTAGTTAAAATTTGTGAAATAACCATTTTTTTATGAGTGGAAAAGACTAATTTTCACAGACCTTGACATTGCATGGCAATCAGAATTGAATTTCTGAACATAGACACTTTGCTTACTATTCCCTGTATATTTCTAAGGGCGTTCATTCAATTTTGACTGTATGGCACTTATTAAACTGTGTTAGCATGTTTTTATCATAATGAGAATTGCTTTAAAATTGAAAGTAGATTTTTGGTTTGAATGTTTATTTGTCCTATCAATAAAATTAGCAAACATGATTAATTTTATATCAATCATCTAGAGTTATAATGTAATAAAAATATTTGACAATATACTTATTACCCATAAATTGGTTCCAAACAGTTAATCCTATATTAAAAGCATGGCATATAGGCAAAAATTAGAAAAGATGGACCTTCCTGGATTAAAGTGAGAAAGCTATTGAATTCAGTAAGACATAAAGTGAAAGTCGTGTCTGACTCTTTGTGACCACATGGACTATAGAATCCATTGACTTCTCCAGGCCAGAATACTGGAGTGGGTAGCCTTTCCCTTCTCTAGGGATCTTCCCAACCCAGGGATTGAACCAAAGTCTCCTGTATTGTGGGCAGATTCTTTACTAACTGAGCTATCAGGGAAGTCCATAATAAAATCATAAAAGAAAAGTTAGGATTAGAAGAGCATTGTTTAATATTTTCTATAAAAAGCAAATTGAGAGTTAATGAATTAACATTTGATGAATTCTTTCAAGTTATCAATGGATTAATGACATCATACACTTAACCTGAGTCTCCTTCACACATACTCAGAAATAATTTCACAAGTTAAGGGAAAAATTTAATAGTATCAGTTTTTGAGGGGGAGAATATTATTTATATCCTAGTTTTAAATGAATGTAAGACACCTCAGTTCAGTTCAGTTCAGTCGCTCAGTCGTGTCCGACTCTTTGCGACCCCAAGAATCACAGCATGCCAGGCCTCCCTGTCCATCACCAACTCTCGGAATTCATTCAAACTCACGTCCATCGAGTCGATGATGCCATCCAGCCATCTCATCCTCTGTCATCTGTTCTTCTTCCTGCCCCCAATCCCTCCCAGCATCAGGGTCTTTTTGAATGAGTCAACTCTTTGCATGAGGTGGCTAGAGTACTGGAGTTAAAGCTTTAGCATTATTCCTTCCCTAAGAACACCAGGGCTGATCTCCTTGACAATGGACTGGTTCGATCTCCTTGCAGTCCAAGGGACTCTCAAGAGTCTTCTCCGACACCACGGTTCAAAACCATCAATTCTTCAGCACCCAGCTTTCTTCATAGTCCGGCTGTCACATCCATACATGACCACTGGAAAAAGCATAGCCTTGACTAAACGGACCTTTGTTGGCAAAGTAATGTCTTTGCTTTTGAATATGCTATCTAGGTCGGTCATAACTTTCCTTCCAAGGAGTAAGCGTCTTTTAATTTCATGGCTTTAATCACCATCTGCAGTGATTTTGGAGACCAAAAAAATAAAGTCTGACACTGTTTTCCACTGTTTCCGCATCTATTTGCCATGAAGTGATGGGACCAGATGCCATGATCTTCGTTTTCTGAATGTTGAGCTTTCAGCCAACTTTTTCACTCTCCTCTTTCACTTTCATCAAGCAGGCTTTTTAGCTCCTCTTCACTTTCTACCATAAGGGTGGTGTCATCTGCATATCTGAGGTTATTGATATTTTCTGCCGGCAATCTTGATTCCAGCTTGTGGTTCTTCCAGCCCAGTGTTTCTCATGATGTACTCTGCATATAAGTTAAAATAAGCAGCATGACAATATCCAGCCTTGACGTACTCCTTTTCCTATTTGGAAGCAGTCTGTTGTTCCATGTCCAGTTCTAACTGTTGCTTCCTGACCTGCATATAGGTTTCTCAAGAGACAGGTCAGGTGGTCTGGTATTCCCATCTCTCTCAGAATTTTCCACAGTTTATTGTGACCCACACAGGCAAAGGCCTTGGCATAGTCAATAAAGGAGAAATAGATGTTTTTCTGGAACTCTCTTGCTTTTTCCATGATCCAGCGCGATGTTGGCAATTTGATATCTAGTTCCTCTGCCTTTTCTAAAACCAGCTTGAACATCTGGAAGTTCACAGTTCACGTGTTGCTGAAACCTGGCTTGCAGAATTTTGATCATTATTTTACTAGCGTGTGAGATGAGTGCAATTGTGCAGTAGTTTGAGCATTCTTTGGCATTGCCTTTCTTAGGGATTGGAATGAAAACTGACCTTTTCCAGTCCTGTGGCCATTGCTGAGTTTTCCAAATTGCTGGCATATTGAGTGCAGCACTTTCAGAGCATCATCTTTCAGGATTTGAAGTAGCTCACCTGGAATTCCATCACCTCCACTAGCTTTGTTCATAGTGATGCTTTCTAAGGCCCACTTGACTTCACATTCCAGGATGTCTGGCTCTAGGTGATGATCACTCCACCATGATTATCTTGGTCATGAAGATCTTTTTTTTACAGTTCTTCTGTGATTCTTCCCACCTGTTATAATATCTTCTGTTTTTGTTAGGTTCCATACCATTTCTGTCCTTTATCAAGCCATCTTTTCATGAAATATTCACTTAGTATCTCTAATTTTCTTGAAGAGATCTCTAGTCTTTACCATTTTGTTCTTTTGCTCTATTTTCTTTGCATTGACCTCTGAGGAAGGCTTTCTTATCTCTCCTTGCTATTCTTTGGATCTCTGCATTCAGATGCTTATATCTTTCCTTTTCTCCTTTGCTTTTTCTTCCCTTCTTTTCACAGCTATTAGTAAGGCCTCCCCAGACAACCATTTTGCTTTTTTGCATTTCTTTTCCATGGGATGGTCTTGATCCCTGTCTCCTGTACAGTGTCACATCCTCATTCCATAGTTCATCAGGCACTCTATCTATCAGACCTAGGCCCTTAAACCTATTTCTCACTTCCACTGTATAGTCATAAGGATTTGATTTAGGTCATACCTGAAAGTATTCCCTACTTTCTTCAATTTAGTCTGAATTTTGGCAATAAGGAGTTCATGATCTGAGCCACAGTCAGCTCCTGGTCTTGTTTTTGCTGACTGTATAGAGCTTCTCTATCTTTGGCTGCAAAGAATATAATCAATCTGATTTCAGTGTTGACCATCTGGTGATGTCCATGTATAGATCTTTCTTGTGTTTTTGGAGAGGTGTTTGCTATGACCATTGCGTTCTCTTGGCAAAACTTAATAAGCATATATACATGCTTAAAAAAAT
>NW_017214851.1:0-14375 GCF_001704415.2 Capra hircus
CGAGCTGTAGCAGCAGTGTCACGCTTCCTTCGCGGATCAAGGATCTGTGGCTTTCCCTCGAGGCTTTCCCAGGAGGCTTTCCCACGAGGCTTTCCCACAGGGCTGTCCCACGTGCCACTGTAGTGTGAGTCGATCCTCGGCTTGAAAGTAGAGGCAGTGCAGGGAAAACAGGTTTCCCTGGAATGGACTGGAGACATCTGGGGGACTCTGGGAATGGTGGCACGACCCTGGAGTTCCTCTCGCCTTTTCTGTGGAGAGCGCCTCCTCTTGAGTTGCGGCGGAAACGCCTGGAATTCTTTCCCGACCACGCAGGGAAAGGATCCATCCTCTCGAGCTAGGAGGCGAAAACGGGGCTCCTCTGGATGTGGGCGGGACTCTCGTGCTTCCTCTCGAGTGGAGACGGGTATGTGGGGGAACTTCTTGAGTTGCAGCAAGGGTGTGAAGGACCCATTGGAAGTTCCAGAAGTTAGGTGTGATTTGCCTCGAGACGTTTCTGGGAAATGGGCCTCATCTCGCCTGGAGGGGAGAACCTCCTGGATTTTCTCAAGTTGCGGCAGGTGCTCTCGACTTAGGACGAGGACTTCAGGGACCCGCTCTGGTGGCCTCAGGAAAGGCCAGTCCCCATGCGAGTTGCTCGGGGGCCTCACGGGATTCCTCTTCCGTCGATGCCGGGGCCTAAGATCTTGTGTGGAGTCGGTCCGGAACCTGAGGATTCCTCTCCAGTGGACATGGATCTTGGGGTACTTCTGGAGTCTCCCCAGGGGAGTCAGTCCTCGTCACCAGTGGGGGCATGCACGTGCGCTTTCCTCCCGAGATGTAGCAGCAGTGTCATGCTTCCCTTCGCGTGGATCAAGGGATCTGTCGCTCTCGCTCGAGGCTTTCCAGGAGGCTTTCCCACAGGGCTGTCCCACGTGCCACCGTGGTGTGAGTGGATCCTCGGCTTGAAAGTCGAGGCAGTGCAGGGAAAACAGGTTTCCCTGGAATGGACGACGAGAGACATCTGGGGGACACCGGGAATGGTCGCACGAACCTGGAGTTCCTCTGGCCTTTCCTGTGGAGAGCACCTCCTATTGAGATGCGACGGGAACACTGGGAATTCTTTTCCCAACTACGCAGGGAAAGGATCCCTCCTCTCGAGCTAGGAGCGGAAACGGGGCTTCCTCTGGATGTGGGCGGACTCTCTAGCTTCCTGTCGAGTGGAGACGGGCATGTTGGGGAATTTCTTGAGTTGCAGCAAGGGTGTGAATGACCTTTGGAAGTTCCAGAGTTTAGGTGTGATTAGCCTCCAGACCCCTCAGCGGAAATGGGCCTCATCTCGCCAGGAGAGGAGAAACCTCCTGGATTTCTCGAGCTGCAGCAGGTGCTCTCGACTTTGACGGGACTCAGGACCCGCTCTGGTGGCTCACGACAAGGCAGTCCCATGCGAGTTACTCGGGTGCCTTCGGATTTCTCTTCCATCGATGCCGGGGCTAATACTTGTGTGGAGTTGATGCCGGACCTGAGGATTCTTCTCCAGTGCTGACATGGATCTTGGGGTATTCTGGGTCTCCCCAGGGCGTCAGTCCTCGTCTCGAGTGGGGGCATTCACGTGCGCTTTCCTCCCGAGCTGTAGCAGCAGTGTCACGCTTCCCTTCGCGTGGATCAAGGGATCTGTGCTTTCCCTCGAGGCTGTCCCACGAGGATTTCCCACGACGCTTTCCTCCAGGCTTTCCCACGAGGCTTTCCCACTAGGCTTTCCCAAAAGGCTGTCCACGTGCACCGTGGTGTGAGTCGATCTCGGCTTGAGCGTCCAGGTAGTACAGGGAAACAGGTTTCCTGGAATGGACTGAGACATCTGGGGGACTCTGGGAATGGTGGCACGACCCTTGATTCCCCTCGCCTTTCATGTGGAGAGCGCTCCCTTGAGATGCCATGGGGACGCCAGGAATTCTTTCCCGAACCTGCAGGAAAGGATCCCTCTCTCGAGCTAGGAGGCGGTACGGAAAGGCTCCTCTGGATGGGGGGACGGTCGTGCTTCCTCTCGAGTGGAGACGGGTATGCCGGAACTTCTTGACTTTCAGGAAGGGTGTGAAGGACCCTTTGTAAGTTCCAGAGGTTAGGTGTGATTAGCCTTGAGACACCTCAGCGGAAATGGGCCTCATCTCGCCTGGAAGGGAGAACCTCCTGGATTTTCTCCTGTTGGGGCAGGTGCTCTGGACTTAGGACGGGGAACACAGGGACCCGCTCTGGTGGCCTCAGGGAGAGGCCAGTCCCCATGCGAGTTGCTCGGGGGCCTCTCGGGATTCCTCTCCCTTCGATACCGGGGCGTAAGACGTTGTGTGGATTCGGTGCCGGAACCTGAGGATTCCACTCCAGTGCTGACATGGATCTTGGGGTACTTCTGGAGTCTCCCCAGGGGAGTCAGTCCTTGTCTGGAGTGGGGCATGCACGTGCGCTTTCCTCCCGAGCTGCAGAACCAGTGTCACGGTTCCCTTCGCATGGATCAAGGGATCTGTGGCTTTCCCTCGAGGCTTTCCCACGAGTGTTTCCCACGAGGCTTTCCCACAGGGTTGTCCCACGTACCACCGTGGTGTGAGTGGATCCTCGGCTTGAAAGTCGAGGCAGTGCAGGGAAAACAGGTTTCCCTGGAATGGACTGAGAAATCTGGGGGACTCTGGGAATGGTGGCACGACCCTGGAGTTCCTCTCGCCTTTCCTGTGGAGAGCGCCTCCTCTTGAGTTGTATTGGAAACGCGGGGAATTCTTTCCCGACCACGCAGGGAAAGGATCCCTCCTCTCGAGCTAGGAGGCGGTAACGGGGATCCTAAGGATGTGAGCGGGGCTCTTGTGCTTCCTCTCAAGTGGAGACCGGTATGTCGGGGAACTTCTTGAGTTGCAGCAAGGGTGTGAAGGACCCTTTGGAAGTTCCAGAAGTTAGGTGTGATTAGCCTCCTGATGCCTCAGCGGAAATGGGCCTCATCTCGCCTGGAGGAGAAAACCTCCTGGATTTTCTCGAGTTGCGGCAGGTGCTCTCGACTTAAGACGGGGACCTCAGGGACCCGCACTGGTGACCTCAGGTAAAGGCCAGTCCCCATGCGAGTTGCTCGAGGGCCTCTCGGGATTCCTTTCCCCGTCGATGCCCGGGCCTAAGACCGTGTGTGGAGTAGGTGCCGGAACATGAGGATTCCTCTCCAGTGCGGACATGGATTTTGGGGTACTTCTGGAGTCTCCCCATGGGAGCCAGTCGTCGTCTAGAGTGGGGGCATGCACGTGCGCTTTCTTCCCGAGCTGTAGCAGCAGTGTCAGGCTTCCCTTCGCAAGGATCAAGGGATCTGTGGCTTTCCATTGAGGCTTTCCCACGACGCTTTCCAAGAGGCTTTCCCACAGGGCTGTCCCACGTGCCACCGTCGTGTGAGTCAATGCTAGGCTTGAAAGTCGAGGCAGTGCAGGGAAAACAGGTTTCCCTGGAATGGACTGAGACATCGGGGGGACTCTGCGAATGGTGGCACGACCCTGGAGTTCCTCTCCCTTTTCCTGTGGAGAGCGCCTCCTCTTAAATTGCGACGGGAACGCGGGGAATTCTTTCCAGACCAGGCACGGAAAGGATCCCTCCTATGGAGCTATGAGGCAGAAATGGGGCTCCTCTGGATGTGGGCTGGACTCTCGGGCTTCCTCTCGAGTGGAGACGGGTATGTCGGGAAACTTCTTGAGTTGCAGCAAGGGTGTGAAGGACCCTTTGGAAGTTCCAGAAGTTATGTGTGATAAGCCTCGAGACGCATCAGCGGAAATGGGCCTCATCTCGCCTGGAGGGGAGAACCTCCTGGATTTCCTCGAGTTGCGGCAGGTGCTCTCGACTTACGACGGGGAACTCAGGGACCCGCTATAGTGGTCTCAGGAAAGGACAGTCCCCATGCGAGTTGCTCTGGGGCCTCTCGGGATTCCTCTCCCATCGATGTCGGGGCCTAAGATCTTGTGTGGAGTCGGTGCCGGAACCTGAGGATTCCTCTCCAGTGCTGAAAAGGATCTTGGGGTACTTATGGAGTCTCCCCAGTTGAGTCAGTCCTCGTCTCGAGTGGGGGCATGCACGTGCGCTTTCCTCCCGAGCTGTAGCAGCAGTGTCGCACTTCCCTTCGCGTGGCATCAAGGGATCTGTGGCATTCCCTCCAGGCTTTCCCTCGAGGCTTTCCCACGAGGCATTCCCACGTGGCTTTCCCAAAGGGCTGTCCCACGCGCCACCGTGGTGTGAGTCGATCCTCGGCTTGAAAGTCGAGGCAGTGCAGGGAAAACAGGTTTCCCTGGAATGAACTGAGACATCTGGGGGACTGCTGGGAATGGTGGCACGACTCTGGAGTTCGTCTCGCCTTTCCTGTGGAGAGCGCCTCCTCTTGAGATGCGACCGGAACACTGGGAATTCTTTCCGAACACGAGGGAAAGGATCCCTCCTCTCGAGCTAGGAGTCGGAAATGGGGCTCCTCTGGATGTGAGCGGGATTCCCGTGCTTCCTCTCGAGTGGGAGACGGGTATGTCGGGGAACTTCTTGAGTTGCTGCAAGGGTGTGAAGGACTCTTTGGAAGTTCCATATGTTAGATGTGATTAGCCTCAAGACGCCTCAGCAGAAATGGGCCTCATCTCGCCTGGAGGGGAGAACCTCCTGGATTTTCTCGAGTTGCGGCAGGTGCTCTCGACTTACGACGGGGACCTGAAGGACCCGCTCTGGTGGCCTCAGGAAAGGCCAGTCCCCATGCGAGTTGCTCGGGGGCCTCTCGGGAATCCTCTCCCGTCGGTGCCGGAGCCTAAGACCTTGTGTGGAGTCGGTGCCAGAACCTGAGGATTCCTCTCCAGTGCTGACATGGATCTTGGGGTATTTCTGGAGTCTCACCAGGAGAGTGAGTCCTCGTCTTGAGTGGGGGCATGCACGTGCGCTTTCCTCCCAAGCTGTAGCAGCAGTATCACGCTTCCCTTCTCGTGGATCAAGGGATCTGTGGCTTTCCCTCGAAGCTTTCCCACCAGGCTTTCCCACGTGGCTTTCCTACGAGGCTTTCCCATAATGCTGTTCCACGTGCCACCGTGGTGTGAGTCGATCCTCGGCTTGAAAGTGGAGGCAGTGCAGGGAAAACAGGTTTCCCTGCAATGGACTGAGACATCTGGGGGACTCTGGGAATGGTGGCAGGACCCTGGACTTCCTCTTGCCTTTCCTGTGGAGAGCGCCTCCTCTTGAGATGCGACGGAAACGCCTGGAATTCTTTCCCGACCACGCAGGGAAAGGATCCATCCTCTCGAGCTAGGAGGCGGAAACGGGGCTCCTCTGGATGTGGGCGGTACTTTCGTGCTTCCTCTCGAGTGGAGACGGGTATGTTCGGGGAACTTCTTGAGTTGCAGCAAGGGTGTGAAGGACACTTTGGAAGTTCCAGAGGTTAGGAGTGATTAGCCTCGAGACGCCTCAGCGGATATGGGCCTCATCTCGCCTGGACAGGAGAACGTCCTGGATTTTCTCGAGTGTTGGCAGGTGCTCTCGACTTACGTCGGGGACCTCAGGAACCCGCTCTGGTGGCCTCAGGAAAGGCCAGTCCCCATGCGAGTTGCTCTGGGGGCCTCTCGGGATTCCCCTCCCGTCGATGCCGGGGCTTAAGATCTTCTGTGGTGTCGGTGCCAGAACCTGAGGATTCCTCTCCAGTGGTGACATGGATCTTGGGGTTACTTCTGGAGTCTCCCCAGGGGAGTCAGTGCTCGTCTCAAGTGGGGGCTTGCACGTGCGCTTTCCTTCCGAGCCTTAGGCAGCAGTGTCACGCTTCCCTTCGCGTGGATCAAGGGATCTGTGGCTTTCCCTCGAGGCTTTCCCACGAGGCTTTCCCACAGGGCTGTCCCATGTGCCACCGTGGTGTGAGTCGATCCTTCGGCTTGAAAGTCAAGGCAGTGCAGGGAAAACAGGTTTCCCTGGAATGGAATGAGACATCTGGGGGACTCTGGGAATGCTGGCACGACCCTGGAGTTTCTCTCGCCTTTCCTGTGGAGAGCGCCTCCTCTTGAGGTGCGACGGGAACACCGGGAATTCTTTCCCGACCATGCACGGAAAGGATCCACTCTCTCGAGCTCGGAGGCGGAAACGGGGCACCTCTGGATGTGGGCGGACCTCTCGTGCTTCCTCTCGAGTGGAGACGGGTATGTCGGGAAACTTCTTGAGTTGCAGCAAGGGTGTGAAGGACCTTTGGAAGTTCCAGAAGTTAGGTGTGATAAGCCTCGAGACGCATCAGCGGAAATGGGCCTCATCTCGCCTGGAGGGGAGAACCTCCTGGATTTTCTCGAGTTGCGGCAGGTGCTCTCGACTTACAACGGGGACCTCAGGGACCCGCTATGGTGGCCTCAGGAAAGGACAGTCCCCATGCGAGTTGCTCTGGGGCCTCTCGGGATTCCTCTCCCATCGATGTCGGGGCCTAAGATCTTGTGTGGAGTCGGTGCCGGAACCTGAGGATTCCTCTCCAGTGCTGAAAAGGATCTTGGGGTACTTATGGAGTCTCCCCAGGGGATTCAGTCCTCGTCTCGAGTGGGGGCATGCACGTGCGCTTTCCTCCCAAGCTGTAGCAGCAGTGTTGCGCTTCCTTTCCCGTGGATCAAGGGATCAGGGGCTTTCCCTCGAGGCTTTCCCAGGAGGCTTTCCCACGTGGCTTTCCCACAGGGCTGTCCCACGTGCCACCGTGGTGTGAGTCGATCCTCGGCTTTAAAGTCGAGGCAGTGTCAGGGAAAAACAGGTTTCCCTGGGATGGACTGAGACATCTGGGGACTCTGGGAATGGTTGCACGACCCTGGAGTTCCTCTCGCCTTTCCTGTGGAGAACGCCTAATCTTGAGATGCGCCGGGAACACCGGGAATTCTTTCCCGATGACTGAGGGAAAGGATACCCTCCTCTCGAGCTAGGAGGCGGAAACAGTGCTCCTCTGAATGTGGGCGGGACTCTCGTGCTTCCTCTCGAGTGGAGACGTGTGTTTTTTGGGGAACTTCTTAAGTTGCAGTAAGGGTCTGAAGACCCTTTGGAAGTTCCAGAGTTTAGGTGTGATTAGCCTCCAGACGCCTCAGCGGTAATGGGCCTCATCTCGCCTGGAGGGGAGAACAGTCCTGGATTTTCCCGAGTTGCGGCAGGTGCTCTCCACTTACGATGGGGACCTCAGGGACCCGCTCTGTTGGCCTCAAGAAAGGCCAGTTCCCATGCGAGTTGCTTGGGGGCCTCTCGGGATTCCTCTCCTGTCGATCCTGGGGCATAAGACTGTGTGTGGAGTCTGTGCCGGACCTGAGGATTGCCTCTCCAGTCCTGACATGGATCTTGGGGTACTTCTGGTGTCACCCGAGGGGCGTCAGTCCTCGTCTCGAGTGGGGGGCCTGCATGTGCGCTTTCCTCTCCGAGCTGTAGCAGCAGTGTCACTCTTCCCTTCGCGTGGATCAAGGGAGCTGTGGCTTTCGCTCGAGGCTTTCCCACGAGGCTTTCCCACGAGGCTTTCCCACAGGGCTGTCCCACGAGCCACCGTGGTGTGAGTCGATCCTTCGACTTGAAAGTCGACGGCAGTGCAAGGGAAACCAGGTTTCCCTGGGAATGACTGAGACATCTGGGGGACTCTGGAAATGGTGGCACGACCCTGGAGTTCCTCTCGCCTTTACTGTGGAGAGCGCCTCCTCTTGAGATGCGACGGGTACGCTGGGAATTCTTTTCCGGACCACGCAGGGAAAGGATCCGTCCTCTCGAGCTAGGAGGCGGAAATGGGGCTCCTCTGGATGTGTGGCGGGACTCGCGTGCTTCCTCTCAGAGTGGAGACGGGTATGTCGGGGAACTTCTTGAGTTGTAGCAAGGGTTGTGAATGACCCTTCGGAAGTTCCAGAGGGTTAGGTGTGATTAGCCTCGAGACGCCTCAGCGGAAATGGGCCTCCATCTCGCCTGGAGGGGAGAAACTCCTGGATTTTCTCCATTTGCGGCAGGTGCTCTCGACATTCGACGGGTGACCTCAGGGACCACGCTCTGGTGGCCTCAGGAAAGGCCAGTCCCATGCGAGTTGCTCAGGGGCCTCTCGGGTATCCTCTCCCTTCGATGCCGGCGCCTAAGACCCTGTGTGGAGTCGGTGCCGGAACCTGAGGATTCCTCTCCAGTGCTGACATGGATCTTAGGGGTACTTCTGGAGTCTCCCCAGGGGAGTCAGTCCTCGTCTCGAGTGGGGCATGCACGTGCGACTTTCCTCCCGAGCTCTAGCTAGCAGTGTCGTGCTTCCCTTCTCGTGATCAAGGGATCTGTGGCTTTCCCTCGAGGCTTTCCCACGAGGCTTTCCCACGAGGCTTTCCCTCATGGCTGTCCCACGTGCCACCGTGGTGTGAGTCGATCCTCGGCCTTGAAAGTCGAGGCTAGTGCAGGGAAAACAGGTTTCCCTGAAATGGACTGAGACATCTGGGGACTCTGGGAATGGTGGCACGACCCTGGAGTTCCTCTCGCCTTTGCTGTGGAGAGCTCCTCCTCTTGAGATGCGACGGAACGCCGGGAATTCTTTCCGACCACGCAGGGAAAATATCCCTCCCCTCGAGCTAGGAGGCGGAAACGGGGCTCCTCTGGATGTGGGCAGGACTCTCATGCTTCCTCTCGAGTGGAGACGGGTATGTCGGGGAACTTCTTGAGTTGAAGCAAGGGTGTGAAGGACCTTTGGAAGTTCCAGAGGTTAGGTGTGATTAGCCTCGAGACGCCTCAGCGGAAATGGGCCTCATCTCGCCTGGAGGGGAGAACCTCCTGGATATTTCTCGAGTTGCTGCAGGTGCTCTCGACTTACGACGGGAGACCTCAGGGTCCGCTCTGGTGGCCTCAGGAAAGGCCATTCCCCATGCGAGTTGCTCGGGGCCTCCTCGAGATTCCTCTCCCGTCGATGCCGGGGCCTAAGACCTTGTGTGGAGTCAGTGCCGGAACCTGAGGATGACTCTCCAGTGCTGTAATGGATCTTGGGGTACTTCTGGAGTCTCCCCAGGGGAGTCAGTCCTCGTCTCGAGTGGGGGCATGCACGTCAGCTTTCCTCCCGAGCTGTAGAAGCAGTGCCACGCTTACATTCGCGTGGATCAAGGGATCTGTGGCTTTCCCACGAGGCTTTCCACGAGGCTTTCCCATAGGGCTTTCCCACGTGCCACCTGTGGTGTGATGTCGATCCTCCGGCTTGAAAGTCGAGGCAGTGCAGGGAAAACAGGTTTCCCTGGAATGGACTGAGACATCTGGGGGACTCTGGGAATGGTGGACACGACCCTGGAGTTCCTCTCGCTTTCCTGTGGAGAGTGCCTCCTCTTGAGATGCGACGGGAATGCCGGGAATTCTTTCCGGACCACGCAGGGAAAGGATCCCTCCTCTCGAGCTAGGAGGCGGAATCGGGGCTGCCTCTGGATGTGGGCGGGACTCTCGTGCTTCCATCTCGAGTGGAGACGGGTATGTCGGGGAACTTCTTGAGTTGCAGTAAGGTGTGTGAAGGACTCCTTTGGAAGTTCCAGAGGTTAGGTGTGATTAGCCTCGAGACGCCTCAGCGGAAATGGCCTCATCTCGCCTGGAGGGAGAACCTCCTGGATTTTCTCGAGTTGCGACAGGTGCGTCGACTTACGACGGGGACCTCAGGGACCCGCTCTGGTGGCCTCAGGAAAGGCCAGTCCACATGCGAGTTGCTCGGGGCCTCTCGGGATTCCTCTCCCGTCGATGCTGGGGCCTAAGACTTTGTGTGGAGTCGGTGCCGAACTGAGGATTCCACTCCAGTGTCTGACATGGATCTTGGGGACTTCTGGAGTCTCCCCAGGGGAGTCAGTCCTCGCTCTCGAGTCGGGGGCATGCACGTGCGCTTTCCTCCCGAGCTGTAGCAGCAGTGTCATCGCTTCCCTTCTCGTGGATCAATGGATCTGTGGCTTTCCTTGAGCTTTCCACGAGGCTTTCCCACCAGGGCTGTCCCACGTGCCACCGTGGTGTGAATGTCGATCCTCGGCTTGAAAGTTGAGGCAGTGCAGGGAAAACAGGTTTCCCTGGAATGGACTGAAGATATCTGGGGACTCTGGGAATGGTGGCATGACCCTGGAGTTCCTCTCGCTTTTCCTGTGGAGAGCGACCTCCTCTTGAGATGCGACGGGAATGCCGGGAATTCTTTCTCGACCACGCGGGGAAAGGATCCCACCTCTCGAGCTAGGAGGCGGAATCGAGGCTCTCTGTATATGGGCGGGACTCTCGGCATTTCCTGAGACGTCTCTGATAATCACCCTACCCTCTAAACTCAACAGATCCTTCACGACCCTTCCAAGCTCCAAAGGTTCCCCCCACTTAATCCACCTCCAACTCGTAATAACCAATATTCCCACAATCATAATTGAAGCACGCTCCTTAAGGATTAACGAGCTCCTAGCTCCAGAAAAATCCAGTTTCCTTCTCAAAAATGGAAAATACCATGTTAAGTGATGCAAATTTTAAGGGTACCTTTTCACAAAGAGAGTCCTACTAAACAAGGAACAAAGACCTCCTGTTCTGATGCTAAAGTAAATTTCATCATTATCCCCATATTTCAAAGGTCCTTCCAAGAACCTGTTAAAACACACAGTAATTCTTCGGACTATTATTCAACGAAGTGGTCGAAGAAAATCAAATTCCAACTCACTCAGCCTGTTTAATCCTCTGACACCCGTGAACTCGATCTCATACCTTGATCACACAAAAGCGTACATTTCTCTACAACTCCAGAAGAACAGTCACCCCCTCAGACTGCAGTAAATCACATAGACTGACTCCACTAGACTCAGAATACCGTTGGATGTTACGTCCAAGGTCATGGTCAGATTGAAGAGGAAATCCTCAGTTCCACCATTGATTTACACCTTCCACACAAAGTTTTAAGACCGCTGATGACGGAAGGATGAATCCGAGTTAACCATTTTTTTCCCTTACACCTCCATACTCCACTACGATACAGACTCTGAGGATTTACGTCGTTGTCAACACTTCGAACTCAGAATTCCAAGTTCTCCCCTCCAGGCAGATGAACACATTTCCTTGAAGACGCGTCTCCAGGAAAAATAACTAACCTCTGAACTTCCAAAAGTCTCAACCCATTGTTTCAGACTCAAAAGTTCCCCCCATACCGTCTCCCGTATCACCATAAAGCAAGTCCGCCCCAATCAAGGAGGACAACGGTTTACTCTCTAGGTCGAAGTTGATCCCTTTCCTCCCGTCACATCGAAAGATTCCTTCTTGACGTTTGCACCTTGTCCCTCTCACAAAGAATGCGCTCTCGCACAGGGAAAGGCAAAACCCAGTCCGTGCCACCATCTCATCCCAAATGCTCATCCATTCAAACCTGTTTCCTGACTCCTCGCTGTATCAACCAATCACTCACACAGGTCACTGGACACCCTTTGTCAAGCTCTAAATCCTCAAACTAAACCACAGGATCCCTTATCCTCCACCGTCGAAAATACCTCTACTACACTCGTTGAAAGCACGTCATCCCCATGTCGTATGATACTGTAATCCCGCTGAAGGACATGCAGAATACTTCTGTCCAATATCATGTGGCATGAAGAGAATCCTCATCCATCCACTCCAGAATAAAAACACAGGTCTTACCCATCACGAAGAATAACCCACCAAAACAATCATACTCCTTTCTACACCAAACGTCCGGTGGACTCCCCTCCATCGTAATCAGACACTCCCAACTCAGAAAATCCAGTATACCCCTCCAGAGAAGATACATTCCCTCTCGACTATCCCAACTAACCTCTTGAACTTCCAATCGCTTCCACCTCAACTAAAGGAGGTTCCGACTACGTTCCTCACTGAGGAGACAAGAGGGTCCCCGCCCATCTCCAGAGACCCTTTCCTTCTAAGCTCGAAAATCCTTTCGCTCGTGTCGAAAGGATTCCGTCCCGGTCGGCACCAAAAGCCTCTCCACAAACGAGACTCCTCCACATTCCAGAGTTCCCAGGATTTCGGGTCGCATTCCAGGAAACTTTTTTCCCTGCACTCTCGACTTTCAACAGATGGACCCAATTCACGTGGTGACACCCTCGTAAACCTTATAAATCACCGAAACACCATCTTTCCTTCGAACGTACATGCTCTAAGCTGTAAGAAGCCACTCATCTCTCCACTCCGGAGACTGCTCCCTAGACGAACTAGAGTCCGACCAAATCCATGTCACACTGGGAGAATCCTCAGGGTTCGGCAAGGCACGTTTGAAGTTCTAAACACAAAAGGTCTTTAGGGTTCACTCAGCGGTCGACGAGGCGGGGAATCCTGGTAGGCACCAGATTTCTATGATTCGATCCGGGGGACTGCTTTCTGAGGCCACCAAGCGGTCCTGGAACGTCACGGCCGAGTTCGAGAGCACCTCCACAACGTCCGAATGAAAAATCAGGTGAGGTTATCCCTCAGAGGAAGGATTAGGATCCCATGTTTCGGGCTGAAGGGGTCTCGGAAGTGCAATCGCTGACTAAATCGGGAAATTTTTCCAAAAGGGAGTTATCGTTTCACAGACCAGTTGCCTGGGCATAAAGTCAAGTCCGACGATCATTATAACGTCGTTTTCACTAGTAGATGGAACTCACGAGAGTCACAGCAGCCCACGATCAGATAAGCCGATTTCCGCTTCTAGTCAAAAGGAGGGTCCTTTCCTTCCCTGGTGGTCGCGGAATAAGAATTCGCCTAGGCGTTCTCGCGTCGCATCTCAAGAGGAGGTGCTTGCCATCAGGAAAGGCGATGAGGGACTTCCGAGGGTCGTGCCACGCATTTTCCAGAGTGCCCAGATGTTTCCAGTCCATTCCCAGGGAACAGGCCTTTTTTCCCTGAGCTTGAGCCTCACTGTCAAGCGCGAGGATGCGATCACACCAGTGTGCAGCGTGGGACATTAGACCCTGCTGGGAAATGCCTTGTGGGAAGCCTCGAGGGATTAGCACGACCTGATCTTGGTCCACGGGAAGCGTGGCACCACTGCTTTGTCTTGGGACGCTCGCTAGAGCTTCATGAAGAACGCGCTATCGACGGTGGGATCTTCCTCCCAACGTCGTGACCGCGGACTAGAGTCCTCACTGGGGAGACAACCAGAAGTCCCGTTTTCGAAAGATCCGATGTGCAAGCGCTCTGGGAGAAGGCAAATTCCTCAGGTTTCCTGAGGTCTCGGGGACTGCCACAAGACGACAGTCTTGAGCCACAGGTCGGACAAGCGTCAGACAGCGGAGAGGAATCCGAGATGGGCCCCCGGGTCACCTCGCATGGGGTCCTGGCCTTCTTCCCTGAGGCCACACAGACAGCGGCCCTGAGGTTCCCTCGTCAGTAAAGTCGGAGCACCTGCTCACCACTGGAGTAAACTCCAGGATGTTCTCGAATTTAAAAGGCGAGATGAGGTTTTCCATATTTCCGCTGGACGGCGTCTCGAGGCGTAATCAAGCACCTTAACCATCGTGAGAACTTACCAAGCGTCCTTAACACACCCTTGGCTGCAACTAAGAAGTTCCATCACACGCACAGACATTACCCGTTCTACCACTGGAGAGGAAGCACGAGCGCAGTCTCCGCCTGCCACATTCCAAGAAGGAGGGCCACTGTTACTTCGCCTGCTAGCTCGAAGAGGGGACCTTTCTTCTCCGGGAAAGAATTCCCTGCGTTTCCCGCGCATGTATCTCAAGAAGTAGGCAGTTAATCCCAGGAAAGGCGAGAGGAACTCGCAGGGTCGTGCAAACCATTCCCAGAGTCCCGCCCAGATGTCTCAGGTCCATTCCAGGGAACCTGTTTCCCTGCACGCTGACTTTGTAAGCCGAGGATGCGACTCATACACCACGGTGGCAACATGTGACAGCCCTGTGGGAAAGCCCGTTGTGGAAGCCTCGAGGGAAAAGCCTCGATCTTGGAATCAGCCGGACAGAGTCCACTGTCACCTGAAGGACGTAACCTCTGCTGGCTTCTACAGCTCGTAGAAAGCACACTTCGCATGCCGCAGTTCTCGAGAACGAGACTGACGTCCCTGGGGAGACTCCAAGTACCCAAGATCATTTTAGCACTGGAGAGGAAGCTGCCTCAGGTTTTCAGGCACGACCTTCCAAGCAGTTGTTAGGCCCCCGGCTTCGATGGAGAGGAATCCGAGAGGCCCGGAAACTTCGCAATGGGACTGGATTGTTCCTGAGCGCACCAGTAGCGGGTCCCTGAGGTCCCCGTCGTAAGCGCGAGAGCACATGGCTCCAACTCGAGAAAAATCAAGGAGTCTCCGCTCATGGCGAGATGACGGCCCATTTCGCTGAGCGTGCTCCGATAGAGTCTTATCACACCATACTTTCAGGAACTTCCAAAGGGTCCTTCATCTAACGGCCTTAGCAGCAAACTGAGACGGCAAGTTCCAGACATACCCGTCTCCCCTCAGAGAGAAGGCA
>NW_017214852.1:0-14375 GCF_001704415.2 Capra hircus
CTTCAAGCGAGGATCCACTCACACCACGGTGGCACGTGGGACAGCCCTGTGGGAAAGCCTCGTGGGAAAGCCTCGTGGGAAAGCCTCGAGGTAAAGCCACAGATCTCTTGATCCATGCGAAGGGAATCGTGACTCTGCTGCTACAGCTCGAGAGGAAAGCGCACGTTCATGCCCCAACTCGAGACGAGGACTGACTCCCCTGGGGAGACTCCAGAAGTACCCCAAGATCCATGTCAGCACTGGAGAGGAATCCTCAGGTTCCGGCACCTGCTGGGAGCCAGTGTGAGGATTCCGCCCGTGACAAGGTCATGAGGAAGGAAGCTGACATACGAAAGGCGTGCTCAGACTTCAGGGACCCCTCTGCAAATTCCTAAGCACGTACCCCAACAAAAATCTGCCGGCTTTTGTGCTCTGCTTTTCCACTCTTCTGACATTTTCTGGAAAAAGTCAATTCAGGGCTTTAGTCTTCTGCATTTGAAAGTGTCTTTTCAATCCAAAAACCCCTCCGATGGCTGTCTAGCCTGCCTGCAGGACTCGTACAGCTGCGCATGTGATTGTTTGAGGCCTCCTGACCGCAGGAGGCACAGGAAGCTTTAAACATCCTAGGAATGTAGGAGCTTCCGAGGAGTCAAAATCTTTAGAATAGGACTGATTAAAGGTTTCATTTTTTGGGTCAATGCTTGCTGCCAAATTTTCATATCCTTTATTTTTAGATATAGTTGGTATATAGAAAAACAAGTAGTAGACCTGCTATTAGCAACATTAGATCTTTGAGTTAAGTACCTTCTTTGTTATATCCCACTGCACCTTTGTTCTATAGAGATGTAACTTAAATCTTTAAGGAGATGCAGATTAAAAAAAAAAACACTTCAGGGGAAACAAAATTAACATTCATTAAGGAAAAGAGCCAAAAAGTGTTAACAAGCGTCTTGGCCAAAAGATAATGTAAATCACCTGAGACCTTTTGTATACAAAATGATATACAGAAAGAATCTGGGTTGCGAACGCTACATAATTTGTGTTACCCATTGATCTCCGTGTTTTATCAAAAGTATAAAAGGCCTTCTGAACAATAAAGGATGGGGGCCAGTTTCTCGAACTAGTCTCTCGGCCTGGTTTCTTGGGACTCTGGCTCCCCCCATGTCTCTCTCTCTCTCTTCTTCTCTCCCCTTCCCTCTCTCTGCTCTTTACTTTAACTTCAGGCTGAATCTCCATCTGGGGCGCGGAGGCTCGCCAGGTCTACTTACTTGCCCCGGCTGTTAAGACCCGCACGAAAGGGAGCTTAAGGCGAGGCACCCTTAGATATTCAATCGGGCGCCGGTGGCCCAACGTAGATGGTGCAAATTCCTTGTCTGGAATTTTATTGGCCTTCCGCGTAAATCAAGCTATTCAGCCCTCTTCCTCCACTTAATCTTCTTACTACACTATAGTTTCTTAATCTAATCTTACATTAATAAACAAACAAGTCTTTCCACTCCAACGCTGTCCACCCTTCGAATTCCCTGGATCCACCGGGGCTGGACCCCGGCAAGTTGTGTCCGGAACAGGCTATTCGAAGGTAGGTTCCTCGGAGCAAAAGCTCCCCCCGGAGCACTCTCTGTTGCTCCCCCCGGAGCACTCTCTGTTGCTCCCCCCGGAGTGACTTAATCGCTCCCCCCGGAGTACTTTCGGGTACTCCCCCAGTGTTGAGTGTTCGGGAACGGCTAGGACCCCACTCAGGGTGCCGCGGACCCCCCTGTAGGACAGACAGGGTGAGGACGAGTGGAAGTGTTCAAGGGTTTAAGAGAAACCTGGTGCTCTAGAGGTTGAAAAGAAACCTGCTATCTTAGGGTTTAAAACAAAACCCCCCTTGGCTAAGGTAAAACCTTTTTGTCAAGGCAGACTTTTCTATAACTCTTAATTTTCTGACACGGGTAACAATGACTCAAAACAATGACACCTCTTTATACAAGTAATTTTGTAACTGTTAAACAAAAAAGACAAATTAAAGATTAAAAGGCTCGTGTTACGAGACCAATGTCCTTGGTTTCCAGAAAAGAGATTTAGATACTTGGATAAAGGTAATAAAACAGCTAAAAACTAATTATACTTTGCATGGGCCTGTAAATGCTTTTGCTCTGTAAAATATTATTACAAATGTTCTGGACCCCCGTCATGAGGCTGTTAGTTAGATAGCCTATGGGAGAGACTATAGCAGTGGATCGTAGTGGGTCTCCACCTATTACGCAGATCATATTTTCTGCCATTGGCAAACAAAAGGAGAGAGACTGTACTCTTCCTCCCGAGGAAGGAGGGTGCTTATAGGACGCAGCGGCCGAGCGCCCTGGAGAGCCCCCTCCCCCTCTACACAAACCAAACCTTTAAAAAAGTTGTCTTATTTAAGGCGACCACTGCAACCTCTGCTTGCGCCTCCCCAGGGCTTAAGAACTCCCCACTTTATATCCAAAGCCTCCCAGAACATTGCTTAAGTTTGAAAACGATAGTGACAATATTTTTGAGCAAAAGAGCTTTTAAAACAGAGCTTGCTCCTTGCATAAAATCCCCTCAGGAGGGGCCTCACCCAACAAAAAAAAAAAAAAAAGAAAAAGGAAGAAAAACAGAAAAAAAAAAGAAAAATATTCGTAATAAAAAGGACTTTACAAATGCAAAATGTTTCTCTTGAGGCCAAATAGAACATTTTTTGCCAAAATGTCTTGCTAAACAGAGATAACAAGCCGTACCAAACAACCCCAGGTAGCTCAGGCCTGGACCTCAGTTCCACCACCTTAATAATAATAGCTCCTGACTCAGATTCCAGTGGCTAGTCCCCTGCCTGAGGACATTGTAAGACTTGTGCTGGGGCATAGCTTGCTTTCTTTTCAAAAAATTTCGGTAGTGTCTTGTGTAGTAAATTCTGATTATACTAAAAAAATTGAAGTTTTGATATCGCCACCTGCTAAAACTGTGCAATTAAAATTAAAAAATAGCACAGCTTTTGCTTTTACCTTATTACCAGACAGAAAAACCAGACAAAAAAAGCCCCAGAGGATCTAGATCTAGCTTTTTGGGTGCAAAAAATTGCAGCTTCTAGGCCTTTAAAAGATTTTTTAAAGATATAAAATGTCATGGCTGTTAGACAATAGACAAGACGTTTCTTACATTGCTGAGAGACTAGCGCAGCTCCTGGCCAACATATACTACTGAAAAGGAGTTGGTGGGATTAGAAAAGGTGGTATGCAGGATAAAAATGCTATAGAGTAAGAGGTGAGAGAGAGTTTAAAACCTTGGTGAATAGTGAGCTCCCCGTTGCTGGAAGTATTCAAGCAAAGATTAAGTGGTTACTTGTCATCTAAAAGGCTATAGACCAGATTTGGGTTATAAAAAGATCATTAAAAAAGCTTTTCTTGCTTCTTATATTTGGGTCTGCCAAAAGTTTTAAAACTGATAATGTCCTTTTAAAGCTGCTGAGAGATTGTTTACTAACTTTAAATGATTTCCAAAAATTATTAGGTGATATTAATTGGATATGCCCACATTTAAAACTGACTTTTGTAGATTTAAAGCCTTTTGTTTGATTGCTGAAAAAAAACAATCCTAATCCCAGTTCTAAGAAAAAGTTGACTAGTGTGACACAGTTGGCTTTCGTTAAAGTGAATGAGGCTTTAAATGATCAGTTAATTAAGATTAATATTGCCAAAAAAGGAGATTAAATTATTCTTGCCACAAAATGTATACCTACAGGATGCTTGTGACAAGAAGGCCCATTGGTTCCATCTAATGACCCCCCAAAAAATAGTTTTATCTTATCCCAACTTGGTGGAACAATGGCCTCTGCCTAAGAAAAAATTACTGCCATATTAATTTAAAAGATTAATTCAAGCATACTGATTTATTAAATTGTTCAGTAAAGAGCCATCAAAAATTGTAATTCCATATAACAAAAAACAACTTGATGCTTTTCAAATGTTTGATGATTGGCAGATTGCTATAGGAAATTCTTGTGATCAGATCTTGTATCATTTACCCTCACGTGCTTTGTTAATTCAAAAATTAAAAAAGGAGAAATTAAGTATAGTTTTCCCCCATCAGATTTTACAACATGTTCTCTTTGTAATAAGTTAAATGCTGATTCGTTTGGAACAGTAAAATAAAAAGCCATTGGTAAAGCAAAAAGATCTCCAGATAACAAAAAGATCCCGACCCAGAATTTGCTGCGGGTCGAGGAAGTGTTTATATTTTTTCCACAGGGTGCAGATTCGTCAATTTGGATCCCGGACAGACTGATTCGCCACAAAAGAAAAAGGGAACTTCTCTGCCGCCACCGCCGCGGGAAACAGCCGTGCACCAAAAGCTGCGGGCGGGGCCAGCCTGACTGACGGAACCCAGTGCACCGCACTCGCAGCCCCGTAACAGCGCCAGTGTCAGAGGGCGGGGTGAAGGCCGCTGCTCCCACCGGCAGAAGAGGCAAAAGAAACATCAAGATCCCGGCGGGACTAACAGCTGCTGCAGCGCAAACTCCAACCAGAAAATGACTCTATTTACTCTATTTTGGCTTGTCTATCCTCTCCTTATGTTCTTCTTTTCACCAATGATTCCAGAAAACTTAACGTACCTAATGTAGCGACTTGTGAACCATGGATGTTTTCATCTTGTTTAACTCCTCAAAGTAATGTCTGCTCTTTTGTGGTTTTAAAGATGTCCTGTAACTGTAACAACTTATTGATATGATAATTATGTTCTTGCTGTGTTACAGTAACTGTTATTGTTACTATGGCAGCGGTCATTGACTCAACAAGTGTAAATGCCCAATATGTTAAAAAATCAAGTTTTAGGTGTTTTGGAACAGCTCAGATATTAGTTTAGACTTAGGGAAACTGCATAACCAGATTCAGACCTTGGAACACTCCCGATTAGATTTTACCACCGCAGGAGAAGCCAATGACTTTTTCCACACTTTCTCTAACTTCATTTCTGGAAAGACTATTCTGTCTACCCTTTATAATCTTGCTCCTCGTAATCATTCTTCCCTGTATTGTCTAGATTCTTCGGCAGAGCATTCGGAATCTCGCGACCGAACTGCACCTGATTTTAAACATAAATAATTAATTATTTAAAATAAAAAAGGGTGAGATGCTGGGAGCCAGTGTGAGGAATCCCGCCCGTGACAAGGTCATGAGGAAGGAAGCAGACATACGAAAGGCGTGCTCAGACTTCAGGGAACCCTCTGCAAATTCCTAAGCACGTACCCCAACAAAAATCTGCCGGCTTTTGTGCTCTGCTTTTCCACTCTTCTGACATTTTCTGGAAAAAGTCAATTCAGGGCTTTAGTCTTCTGCATTTGAAAGAGTGTTTCAATCCAAAAACCCCTCCGATGGCTGTCTAGCCTGCCTGCAGGACTCGTACAGCTGCGCATGTGATTGTTTGAGGCCTCCTGACCGCAGGAGGCACAGGAAGCTTAAAACATCCTAGGAATGTAGGAGCTTCCGAGGAGTCAAAATCTTTAGAATAGGACTGATTAAAGGTTTCATTTTTTGGGTCAATGCTTGCTGCCAAATTTTCATATCCTTTATTTTTAGATATAGTTGGTATATAGAAAAACAAGTAGTAGACCTGGTATTAGCAACATTAGATCTTTGAGTTAAGTACTTTCTTTGTTATATCCCACTGCACCTTTGTTCTATAGAGATGTAACTTTAATGCTTTAAGGAGATGCAGATTAAAAAAAAAACACTTCAGGGGAAACAAAATTAACATTCATTAAGGAAGAGAGCCAAAAAGTGTTAACAAGCCTCTTGTCCAAAAGATAATGTAAATCACCTGAGACCTTTTGTATACAAAATGATATACGGAAAGAATCTGGGTTGCCAACGCTACATAATTTTGTGTTACCCATTGATCTCCGTGTTTTATCAAAAGTATAAAAGGCCTTCTGAACAATAAAGGATGGGGGCCAGTTTCTCGAACTAGTCTCTCGGCCTGGTTTCTTGGGACTCTGGCTCCCCCCATGTCTCTCTCTCTCTCTTCTTCTCTCCCCTTCCCTCTCTCTGCTCTTTACTTTAACTTCAGGCTGAATCTCCATCTGGGGCGCGGAGGCTCGCCAGGTCTACTTACTTGCCCCGGCTGTTAAGACCCGCACGAAAGGGAGCTTAAGGCGAGGCACCCTTAGATATTCAATCGGGCGCCGGTGGCCCAACGTAGATGGTGCAAATTCCTTGTCTGGAATTTTATTGTCCTCCGCGTAAACCAAGCTATTCAGCCCTCTTCCTCCATTTAATCTTCTTACTACACTATAGTTTCTTAATCTAATCTTACATTAATAAACAAACAAGTCTTTCCACGCCAACGCCGTCCACGCTTCGAATTCCCTGGATCCACCGGGGCTGGACCCCGGCAGGCACCGACTCAACACAAGGTCTTAGGCCCTGGCATCGATGGGAGAGGAATCCCGAGAGGCCCCGAGCAACTCGCATGGGGACTGGCCTTTCCTGAGGCCACCAGAGCGGGTCCCAGTGGTCCCCGTCGTAAGGCGAGAGCACGTACCACAACTCGAAAAAATCCAGGAGATTCTCCCCTCCAGGGGAGATGAGGCCCATTTCCGCTAAGGCGTCTCGACTCTAAACACACCTAACCTCTGGAATTCCAAAGGATCCTTCACACCCTTGCTGCAACTCAAGAAGTTCCCCAACATACCCGGCTCCACTCGAGAGGAAGCACGAGAGTCCCGGCCACATCCAGAGGAGCCCCGTTTCCGCCTCCAAGTTCGAGAGGAGGGATCCTTTTCCTGCGTGGTCGGGAAAGAATTCCCGGCGTTCCCGTCGCATCTCAAGAGGAGGCGCTGTCCACAGGAAAGGCGAGAGGAACTCCAGGGTCGTGCCACCATTCCCAGAGTCCCCCAGATGTCTCAGTCCATTCCAGGGAAACCTGTTTTCCCTGCACTGCCTCGACTTTCAAGCCGAGGATCGACTCACACCACGGTGGCACGTGGGACAGCCCTGTGGGAAAGCCTGGTGGGAAAGCCTCGAGGGAAAGCCACAGATGCTTTGATCCACGCGAAGGGAAGCGTGACACTGCTGCTTCAGGTCGGGAGGAAAGTACACGTGCATGCCCCCACTCGAGACGAGGACTGACTCCACTGGGGAGACTCCAGAAGTACCCCAAGATCCATGTCAGCACTGGAGAGGAACCCTCACTTTACGGCACCGACTCCACAAAGGTCTTAGGCCCCAGCATCGACGGGAGAGGAATCCCGGGAGTCTCCCCGAGCAACTCGCATGGGGACTGTCCTTTCCTGAGGCCACCAGAGCGGGTCCCTGAGGTCCCCGTCGTAGGTCGAGAGCACCAGCAGCAACTTGAGAAAATCCAGGAGGTTCTCCCTTCCAGGCGACATGAGGACCATTTCCGCTGAGGTGTCTCAAGGCTAATCACACCTAACCTCTGGAACTTCCAAAGGGTCCTTCACACCCTTGCTGCAACTCAATAAGATCCCCAACATACCCGTCTCCACTCGAGAGGAATCACGAGAGTCCCGCCCACATCCAGAGGAGCCCCGTTTCCGCCTCCTAGCTCGAGAGGAGGGATCCTTTCCCTCAGTGATCGGGAAAGAGTTCCCAGTGTTCCCGGCGCATCTAAAGAGGATGTGATCTCCACAGGAAAGGCGAGAGGAAATCCAGGGTCGGGCCACCATTCCCAGCGTCCCCCAGATGTCTCAGTCCATTCCAGGGAAACCTGTTTTCCCTGCACTGCCTCGACTTTCAAGCCGAGGATCGACTCACACCATGGTGGCACGTGGGACAGCCCTGTGGGAAAGCCTCGTTGGAAAGCCTCGAGGGAAAGCCTCGTGGGAAAGCCTCGAGGGAAAGCCACAGTTGCTTTGATCAACCCGAAGGGAAGTGAGACACTGCTGCTACAGCTCGGGAGGAAAGCGCACGTGCATGCCCCCACTCGAGACGAGGACTGACTACCCTGAGGAGAGTCCAGAAGTACCCCAAGATCCACGTCAGCCCTGGAAAGGAATCCTCACGTTCCGGCACCGACTCCAAACAAGGTCTTAGGCCCCGGCATCGACGGGAGAGGAATCCTGAGAGGCCCCCGAGCAACTCGCATGGGGACTGGCCTTTCGTGAGGCCACAAGAGGGGGTCCCTGATGTCCCCGTCGTAAGTCGAGAGTACCTGCTGCAACTCGAGAAAATCCAGGAGGTTCTGCTCTCCTGGCGAGATGAGGCCCATTTCCGCTGAGGGGTCTCGAGGCTAATCACACCTAAACTCTGGAACTTCCAAAGGGTAATTCACACCCTTGCTGCAACTCAAGAAGTTCCCCGACAAGCCCGTCTCCACTCGACAGGAAGCACGAGAGTCCCGCCCACATCCAGAGGAGACCCGTTTCCGCCTCCTAGCTAGAGAGGAGGGATACTTTCCCTGCGTGGTCGGGAAAGAATTCCCGGCGTTCCCGTCGCATCTCAAGAGGAGGCGCACTCCACAGGAAAGGCGAGAGGAACTCCAGGGTCGTGTCACCATTCCCAGAGTCCCCCAGATGTCTCAGTCCATTCCAGGGAAACCTCTTTTCCCTGCACTGCCTCGACTTTCAAGCCGAGGATCGACTCACACCACGGTGGCACGTGGGACAGCCCTGTGGGAAAGCCTCGTGGGAAAGCCTCGAGGGAAAGCCACAGATCCCTTGATCCACGCGAAGGGAAGTGCGACACTGCTGCTACAGCTCGGAAGGAAAGTGCACGTGCATGCCCCCACTTGAGACGAGGACTGACTCCCCTGGGGAGACTCCAGAAGTACCCCAAGATCCATGTCAGCACTGGAGAGGAATCCTCAGGTTCCGGCACTGACTCTACACAAGGTCTTAGGCCCCAGCATCGACGGGAGAGGAATCCCGAGAGGCCCCCTGAGCAACTCGCATGGGGACTGGCCTTTCCTGACGCCACCACAGCTGGTCCCTGATGTTCCCATCGTAAGTCGAGAGCACCTGCCGCAACTCGAGAAAATCCAGGAGGTTCTGCCCTCCAGGCGAGATGAGGCCCATTTCCACTGAGGCGTCTCAAGGCTAATCACACCTAACCTCTGGAACTTCCAAAGGGTCCTTCACACCCTTGCTGCAACTCAAGAAGTTCCCTGATATACCCGACTCCACTCGAGAGGAAGCACGAGAGTCCCGCCCACATCCAGAGGAGCCCCGTGTCCGCCTCCTAGCTCGAGAGGAGGGATCCTTTCCCTGCGTGGTCGGGAAAGAATTCCCGGCTTTCCCGTCGCATCTCAAGTGGAGGCGCTCTCCACAGGAAAGGCGAGAGGAACTCCAGGGTCGTGCCACATTCCCAGAGTCCCCCAGATGTCTCAGTCCATTCCAGGGAAACCTGTTTTCCCTGCACTGCCTCGACTTTCAAGCCGAGGATCGACTCACACCACGGTGGCACGTGGGACAGCCCTGTGGGAAAGCTGCCGGGAGCCAGTGTGAGGAATCCCGCCGGTGACAAGGTCATGAGGAAGGAAGCTGACATACGCAAGGCGTGCTCAGACTTCAGGGACCCCTCTGGAAATTCCTAAGCATGTACCCCAACAAAAATCCGCCGGCTTTTGTGCTCTGCTTTTCCACTCTTCTGACATTTTCTGGAAAAAGTCAATTCAGGGTTTCAGTCTTCTGCATTTGAAAGAGTGTTTCAATCTAAAAACCCCTCCGATGGCTTTCTAGCCTGCCTGCAGGACTCTGCGAGTGTGATTGTTTGAGGCCTCCTGACCGCAGGAGGCACAGGAAGCTTAAAACATCCTAGGAATGTAGGGGCTTCCGAAGAGTCAAAATCTTTAAAATAGGACTGATTAAAAGTTTCATTTGTTGAGTCAATGCTTGCTGCCAAATTTTCATATCCTTTATTTTTAGATATAGTTGGTATATAGATAAACAAGTAGTAGACCTGGTATTAGCAACATTAGATCTTTGAGTTAAGTACCTTCTTTGTTATATCCCACTGCACCTTTGTTCTATAGAGATGTAACTTTAATGCTTTAAGGAGATGCAAATTAAAGAAAAACACTTCAGGGGAAACAAAATCAACATTCATTAAGGAAGAGAGCTAAAAAGTGTTAACAAGCTTCTTGGCCAGAAGATAATGTAAATCACCTGAGACCTTTTGTATACAAAATGATGTATAGAAAGAGTCTGGGCTGCAAACGCTACATAATTCTGTGTTACCCGTTGATCTCCATGTTTTATCAAAAGTATAAAAGGCCTTCTGAACAATAAAGGATCGGACCAGTTTCTCGAACTAGTCTCTCGGCCTGGTTTCTTGGGACTCTGGCTCCCCCCATGTCTCTCTCTCTCCTCTTCTCTCCCCTTCCCTCTCTCTGCTCTTTACTTTAACTTCAGGCTGAATCTCCATCTGGGGCGCGGAGGCTCGCCAGGTCTACTTACTTGCCCCGGCTGTTAAGACCCGCACGAAAGGGAGCTTAAGGCGAGGCACCCTTAGATATTCAAGCGGGCGCCGGTGGCCCAACGTAGATGGTGCAAATTCCTTGTCTGGAATTTTATTGGCCTTCCGCGTAAACCAAGCTATTCAGCCCTCTTCCTCCACTTAATCTTCTTATTACACTATAGTTTCTTAATCTAATCTTACATTAATAAACAAACAAGTCTTTCCACGCCAACGCCGTCCACCCTTCGAATTCCCTGGATCCACCGGGCCAGGACCCCGGCAAGTGGCGCCCGGAACAGGCTATTCGAAGATAGGTTCCTCGGAGCAAAAGCTCCCCCGGAGCACTCTCTGCTGCTCCCCCCGGAGCCCTCTCCGTTGCTCCCCCCGGAGCACTCTCTGTTGCTCCCCCGGAGTGACTTAATCACTCCCCCCGGAGTACTTTCGGGTACTCCCCCAGTGTTGAGTGTTTCGGGACGGCTAGGACCCCACTCAGAGTGCCGCGGACCCCCCTGTAGGATAGACAGGGTGAGGACGAGTGGGAAGTGTTCAAGGGTTTAAGAGAAACCTGGTGCTCTAGAGGTTGAAAGAAACCTGCTATCTTAGGGTTTAAAACAAAACCCCCCTTGGCTAAGGTAAAACCTTTTTGTCAGGGCAGACTTTTCTATAACTCTTAATTTTCTGACACGGGTAACAATGACTCAAAACAATGACACCTCTTTATACAAGTAATTTTGTAACTGTTAAACAAAAAAGACAAATTAAAGATTAAAAGGCTAGTGTTATGAGACCAATGTCCTTGGTTTCCAGAAAAGAGATTTAGATACTTGGATAAAGGTAATAAAACAGCTAAAAACTAATTATACTTTGCATGGGCCTGTAAATGCTTTTGCTCTGTAAAATATTATTACAGATGTTCTGGACCCCCGTCATGAGGCTGTTAGTTAGATAGCCTATGGGAGAGACTATAGCAGTGGATCGTAGTGGGTCTCCACCTATTACGCAGATCATATTTTCTGCCATTGGCAAACAAAAGGAGAGAGACTGTACTCTTCCTCCCGAGGAAGGAGGGTGCTTATAGGACGCAGCGGCCGAGCGCCCTGGAGAGCCCCCTCCCCTCTACACAAACCAAACCTTTAAAAAAGTTGTCTTATTTAAGGCGACCACTGCAACCTCTGCTTGCGCCTCCCAGGGCTTAAGAACTCCCCACTTTATATCCAAAGCCTCCCAGAACATTGCTTAAGTTTGAAAACGATAGTGACAATATTTTTGAGCAAAAGAGCTTTTAAAACAGAGCTTGCTCCTTGCATAAATCCCTCAGGAGGGGCCTCACCCCAACAAAAAAAAAAGAAAAAGGAAGAAAAACAGAAAAAAAAATATTCGTAATAAAAAGGACTTTACAAATGCCAAATGTTTCTCTTGAGGCCAAATAGAACATGTTTTGCCAAAATGTCCTGCTAAACAGACACAACAACCGTACCAAACAACCCCAGGTAGCTCAGGCCTAGACCTCAGTTCCACCACCTCAATAATATTAACCTCTGATGTGCAGTGACTCAGATTCCAATGAGAGTGGCTAGTCCCCTGCCTGAGGACATTGTAAGACTTGTACTGGGGCATAGCTTGCTTTCTTTTCAAGAAATTTCGGTAGTGTCTTGTGTAGTAAATTCTGATTATACTGAAAAAACTGAAGTTTTGATCTCGCCACCTGCTAAAACTGTGCAATTAATAAAAAATTAAAAAAAAAATATAGCACAGCTTTTGCTTTTACCTTATTACCAAACAGAAAAACCAGACAAAAAAAGCCCCAGAGGATCTAGATCTAGCTTTTTGGGTGCAAAAAATTGCAGCTTCTAGGCTTTAAAAAGATTTTTTAATTCAAAGATATAAAATGTCATGGCTGTTAGACAATAGACAAGACGTTTCTTACATTGCTGAGAGACTAGCGCAGCTCCTGGCCAACATATACTACTGAAAAGGAGTTAGAAAAAGTGGTATGCAGGATAAAAATGCTATAGAGTAAGAGGTGAGAGAGAGTTTAAAACCTTGGTGAATAGTGAGCTCCCCGTTGCTGGAAGTATTCAAGCTAAGATTAAATGGTTACTTGTCATCTAAAAGGCTATAGACCAGATTTGGGTTATAAAAAGATCATTAGAAAGCTCATAAAGATATTGTGTAACACCTCTTTTCTTGCTTCTTATATTTGGGTCTAGTGATATGGTTTTTTGGATAACAAAAATTACTCAGAAACGGCCTATGAAAACTATTCTGATTAATGGCAAGTCTATTGTGGGGTTATTAGACACAGGAGCAGACGTTTCTTGCATTTCAGGAAAAGACTGGCCTAGCTCCTGGCCCACCTCCTGGCCCACACATACTACTGAAAATAACTTGGTGGGGATAGGAAGAGCCCCACAGTAGCCAAAAGTGCAAAAATTTTAGATTGGCAATTTGAGGACACCCGTGGAACTTTCCAACCGTATGTAGTCCCTTCACTCCCCTTACCCTGTGGGGGAGGGACATGCTATCTCAAATGGGAGTGTTACTTTTTAGCCCTGATGATAAAGTGACCTCTCAGATGCTGCAGATCGGCTATGATCCATCAAAAGGATTGGGTAAACAACAGACAAGAATAATTGAGCTAATTTGCCCAACTCCTCGCAAGCTATATACTGGATTGGGATATCCAAATTTATAATGAAGGCCATTGTTTTTGCTGCCTACCCCATTACATGAAAATCTCAAGATCCGGTGTGGGTGGAACAGTGGCCTCTGCCTAAGGAAAAAATTACTGACATATTAATTAAAAAGATTAATTCAAATATACTGATTTATTAAATTGTTTAATAAAGAACCATCAAAAATTGTACTTCCATATAACAGAGAACAACTTGATGCTTTTCAAATGTTTGATGATTGGCAGATTCCTATAGGAAATTCTTGTGATCAGATCTTGCATCATTTACCCTCACGTGCTTTGTTAATTCAAAAATTAAAAAGAGAGAAATTAAGTATAGTTTTCCCCCGTCAGATTTTACAACATGTTCTCTTTGTAATAAGTTAAATGCTGATTCGTTTGAAACAGTAAAATAAAAAGCCATTAGTAAAGCAAAAAGATCTCCTCCAGATAACAAAAAGATCCCGACCCAAAATTTACTGCGGGTCGAGGAATATACACAGGGTGCAGATTCACTTGGATCCCGGACAGACTGATTCGCCACAAAAGAAAAAGGGAACTTCTCACCACCACCGGAAACAGCCGCGCACCAAAAGCTGCGGGTGGGGCCAGCCTGACTGACGGAACCCAGTGCACCGCACTCGCAGCCCCATAACAGCGCCAGTGTCAGAGGGCGGGGTGAAGGCCGCTGCTCCCACCGGCAAAAGAGGCAAAAGAAACATCAAGATCCCGGCGGGACTAACAGCTGCTGCAGCACAAACTCCAACCAGAAAATGACTCTATTTACTCTATTTTGGCTTGTCTATCCTCTCCTTATGTTCTTCTTTTCACCAATGATTCCAGAAAACTTAATGTACCTAATGTAGCGACTTGTGAACCATGGATGTTTTCATCTTGTTTAACTCCTCAAAGTAATGTCTGCTCTTCTGTGGTTTTAAAGATGTCCTATAACTGTAACAACTTATTGATATGATAATTATGTTCTTGCTGTGTTACAACAATTGTTATTGTTACTACAACAGCAATCATTGACTCAACAAGTGTAAATGCCCAATATGTTAAAAAATCAAGTTTTAGGTATTTTGGAACAGCTCAGATATTAGTTTAGACTTAGGGAAATCATAATCAGATTCAGACCTTGGAACACTCCCGATTAGATTTTACCACCGCAGGAGAAGCCAATGACTTTTCCCACTTTCTCTAACTTCATTTCTGAAGACTTTCTGTCTACTGTCTATAATCTTGCTCCTAATCATACTTCCCTGTATTGTCTAGATTCTTCGGCAGAGCATTCGGAATCTCCGAGACCG